>NC_081189.1:67073782-67248782 GCF_902713425.1 Acipenser ruthenus
CCAATCAGTGAGGAGAGCCCAGACTGGTTATTGGCTGCTGTTAAGTGTCAATCAATAAATCCTGTCCAGCTTTCTTTTTGAAATTTAAACAAGCTTAAGATTTCCATTACACGAGAGTAGATGTTAAAACTTTGTGCTGATTTGAACTCGGCTCTCGCCAAGATAAGCACTAACTAAGACGTAGCTTTACAGTAAACTAATGTGATCCATCTGTGTTTCCTTCCATATGTTGATGTAGATATCCTTCTGTGTGGTGTTGATGGCTGAAGTGTAATGCTAGCTCCAGGGATCAGCTTATTTGCCTCCCTAGCGCATCAGCACACACAACGGCTGCTATACTGGTTCCGGGAATCAACCACAGTGCGGTCTCCCCAGCGCATCAGCATGACATCCGTCTGGATTGAGCTAAGTAGGGTACATCTCTGGGGTCTTCAAGTGGGCACCTTCCATCCTCGGTGTTTCGTCGACTAGCCCACCACCTCAAGAGGGCTCGACGGTGATTCTGGCGTCCCAGCATCACCCCCCTCCGTCCCCCACTCAACTCAGCCCAGCTTACTTACCTGTACATCAGCGTTTCTTTCTATTGTGCTTGAGATCCCTAACCAGAATCTTTCCGTCTCAACCACAGCCAGTTGCTGCTCCTCTCTGCTGCTTCAGATAAGTTCTTCACTGCGCGACGCAACTCTTGGCCAGTGAATCCGACGTCTCTGAGAAACCGGGTTGCAGAGTGTGCCACAAATCCTCAACAACCCACCTCCACTGGGTAAACCCGGACTCTCCATCCTCGCTGTTCCGCTTCAGCGGCTAGTTGAGCATACCGCAGTTTCTTCCTCTCATACGCCTCATCTACAGCATCCTCCCATGGCACTGTACCAGTTAACTCTACCAGGTGAACAAGGCGTGCTGATCCAGACCACAAGACAATATCTGGTCGAAGGTTAGTGGTGGCAATCTCCGGTGGAAAACATCTGCCAGCATTTTCCAGTCTCTAGCAGCATCCAGTTGTCCTGGGCGATGCTTGGTTTTAACACCTTTTCTTGGCGGTTGCTCTCCTGGGCGGAGGAATGTTGTCTTTTGTGTGTAATGTTTTGATGGAATTGGTGGCAACTTATTGGTCATGTTACGCTTGTCTTCCAATGCTAAGGCCAAACATCGCAGCACCTGGTCATGGCACCAAGTAAACCGTCTTTGGCTGAGAGCCACCTTATATCTTGTCAAAATGTGCCGTAATGTTGCAGGTGATGAACACAAAGGACATGAGGGATCCTCTCCTACCCAGAGGTTTAGGTTCTGTGGTGATGGGAGAACATCATATGTTGACCTGATGAGGAAACTGATCCTGCTCTGTTCCATTGACCATAGGTCTTGTCAGCTAATCTTGCGTTGCTCCACACTCTCCCATCTCATCTATTCTCCTTGCTTGGCCTGGGAAATGGCCTTTATGCACCTCATCCTCTCCTCCTGCTTTTGCACCTCATTGACTACCAGCTTCCTTTGTTGAGCTGGGGCTGCCTTGTGCCATGTAGGAGGAGCTGAACTGAGACCAAGACCCCATCTTCCATGCTGAACTTGCCCCATGATATCACCAATTCAAAGGGCAGCCTTTGCATCTTCCACAGCTTTCTTTGCCGCCCACTTTCTTCCAGTTTTCAACACAGGTGCTGCCTCCCTTACGCATTTGTCGCGTGACTCTACTAATGTCATTTCCGTCGGACCTTGGTGCACTTAAACTCCTCGGTTAGAGCAGAGACTGGTAAGCTGCAGTATTCCTTTACCATAAAGTCCCACTCTGCTGAGGCAGCGTGGAACTCCCAACCATTTCCTGATGTATGAACTGATTAAAGCTTCCAGCTTCTCTACTGTTGTCAAAGAAACCTAGTACACAGTCAGTGGCCACAGCAGCCTCGGCAGTAGACCAAACTGAAAGCACCAAAGTTTTAGTTTGCCTGGTAAAGCGCTGCTGTCTACGCTCTTCAACCCTTCCACTGCTTGTTGTCTAACTTCTCCCACACAAACTGTGTCCTTTAGATCCCTGTCGTACCATCTCCCAAGACTTTTCACTGGCTTCTCAGATGCTGTTGGTATTGCCTCACCATTAATGTAGAACATTGTATCTACTACTTTACCTTTTATTATAGAGATGCTCCTTGATTTAGTGGGCTTGAATTGCATTCATGCCCATTCAATGTTATTGGTTAATTTGCCCAATAACCAATTAGTGCAGGCTACTGTTGTAGTCATGGTTGTCATATTATCCATGTATGCTCGAATTGGTGGTAGTCGCATTCCAGAAGCCAAGCGCTCTCCTCCCACTATCCATTTTGATGCCCTAATGATTACTTCCATTGCTATGGTAAAAGCCAGTGGAGAAATGGTGCATCCTGCCATTGTTCCAACTTCTAGGCATTGCCATGTAGTGCTGAATTCTGAAGTTGAGAAACTAAATTGCAAATCTCCAAAGTAGGCTTTCACTAAATTTGTTATTGTCATCGGTACACTGAAAAAATAAAATGCTGCCCAAAAAAGTGTGGCACTGAATCATATGCATTAGCCAAATCCAGGAATGTCACATGGAGATCCTTCCTCTCCTTTTTAGCTGATTGAATTTGTTGCCAGATCACATTGATGTGTTTTAAGCATCCTGGGAAACCTGGAATGCCCGCCCGCTTTTTGTACTGAAGTGTCAATGAAGCAGTTCTTTAATAGGTACAGTGCCTTGCAAAAGTATTCGGCCCCCTTGAACTTTGCGACCTTTTGCCACATTTCAGGCTTCAAACATAAAGATATGAAACTGTAATTTTTTGTGAAGAATCAACAACAACAAGTGGGACACAATCATGAAGTGGAACGAAATTTATTGGATATTTCAAACTTTTTTAACAAATAAAAAACTGAAAAATTGGGCGTGCAAAATTATTCAGCCCCTTTACTTTCAGTGCAGCAAACTCTCTCCAGAAGTTCAGTGAGGATCTCTGAATGATCCAATGTTGACCTAAATGACTAATGAAAACCTGATGGAGTCTGCAAAAGACCTGAGACTGGGACGGAGATTTGTCTTCCAACAAGACAATGATCCAAAACATAAAGCAAAATCTACAATGGAATGGTTCACAAATAAACATATCCAGGTGTTAGAATGGCCAAGTCAAAGTCCAGACCTGAATCCAATCGAGAATCTGTGGAAAGAACTGAAAACTGCTGTTCACAAATGCTCTCCATCCAACCTCACTGAGCTCGAGCTGTTTTGCAAGGAGGAATGGGCAAAAATTTCAGTCTCTTGATGTGCAAAACTGATAGAGACATACCCCAAGCGACTTACAGCTGTAATCGCAGCAAAAGGTGGCGCTACAAAGTATTAACTTAAGGGGGCTGAATAATTTTGCACGCCCAATTTTTCAGTTTTTTATTTGTTAAAAAAGTTTGAAATATCCAATAAATTTCGTTCCACTTCATGATTGTGTCCCACTTGTTGTTGATTCTTCACAAAAAATTACAGTTTCATATCTTTATGTTTGAAGCCTGAAATGTGGCAAAAGGTCGCAAAGTTCAAGGGGGCCGAATACTTTCGCAAGGCACTGTAAGTTGACAATCTCTGAGCAGTAATGCTGAAGAAAATCTTGCCTTCTATGTTAAATAGGGCAAAACTGACTGATGCTTGTAGAATCTTTTTCTTTTAGGTATAAAGACTCCACCTGCTCAGCGCCATGCTCTTGGCACAACCTGTTTTTCCCATGCCACTTTCATCAATTTACACAGGATTTGTAGAACTCCTGAAGCACTCTTCTACACTCTGTACGGATCTCCATTAGGCCCTGGAGATGATGAAGCCCTTGCTTTTTTCAAGGCTTGCTCTACTTCTTTCCACTTAGTTGCACAGTACTCCATTTGGTATTCTGGTGGATTGATAGGTGGGATGTCTGAAGGAATTGGCATAGGCTCCTGCCTTTTTTAATCTGTATGTGTTTCCTCCAAATAGCTCTCCAGCTCGAACTTAGATGCTTTTAGTATGCCATTCTTCTCACTGGTGAATAACTTCTTTACAAATTTGAACTTATAATCATATTAGGAACCTGGACCGATACACATAACTTAATTAGATTTAAGTGCAGGGTAAATATTCACAAAATAGACAGTTTTCACTGTGAAGAATGAATTTCACGGTCCGTGTCATGTTTTTCACGGCCGTGAAATAGGTAGGGCCTTAGTAATATACTGTATGCGAAGCCACGTGGGCAAAACGCTACTCTGTACACTCCAGTATGTGACGCATTTTTGGTTGCGACGTGTTAGGTAGATTGATTAGGCCTATACATGTATGAAAGAGATATTCTACATATCTTGGTTGCGATGTGGGCAGTAAGTCAATTTATAATATATCCACATACATGTATGAAAGAGATATTTATACATATTCAAGTATGGAGATGCAAAATAAAATTATCAACCAGAGTTGTCACTGTGGAAAGTTCCACTGCAGGAAAGGGTAGACTACCTCTAATGTACTGTTTGGAAAAATGATGATATAGTTGTATTCACTGAAGATAATGGAAATCTAAGTGGCTTTGCAAAGTCCTGTAAAGTTTTTGAAAATAAAATATGACAGCAAAAAGTGAAATGCATCTCTGCAGCTGCGGCACACTGGAAGGGACTGCTGCTTTCACTAGCAGAAGCTGGGCCACGTAATTCATAAATTGTAACCAACAGCAAATTAAAAAAAAAAAAAAAAAAAAATGGGAGATCGAATTATTTCCATGCGAATAGGCCATAATGCTAATGTAGTATTTAAACCTTTTTTTTTTCCTTTGGACAGTGGGGATTATTTTCTATTTTTATTTTTTTCCTTTTAAATTTACCGTTTTGTTTACACTGGAAATGCATCAGATTTTACACAAAACAAGGCAAAGGCTAGTCGGCAGGAATATGAAAATTGGAGAGTGGTATATTTAAATGCCAATGTATTTGTCAAACGTGTCTTAAAACAGGATTTGTTTGAATTAGTTTTTTAATACCATGCTATATAAAAAGAGAGCTTATTGTTCCTTTAAACTTACTGTGAGGGTTTTTTTTTTCTTTAAAGCATTTTAACTCTAATGAACGATAATCATCGTTAGAATTTGCACGATAATCGATGTCAATGTCAGGGTTCGATTTACATTATTATGAGCATCAACAATTTACTCAAAGCCTCTACTCGTGTTTTCTACTATTATAACAACCTTGACTTGCATAAAGAAGGAAAAACATTGAGTGAAATAGCCTGCATCACTTGATTTTCAAGGTGTGGTATCCGAAGTATAATCAGCAAGTACAGAGACACATCGTTGTCCATCCTTCAAAGAACCTTTGACCATTGTTCCATAGTCCAATTTCTGTGTTCTTGTGCCTATTTGAGCCTTTTAGTCTTGTTCCCCTTTCTTAACAAAGGTATTCTTACTGCAACACATCCTTTAAGTCCTTATTTCAAGCGTGACATTCATACTGTTGATTTGATGGACAACGACACCTGTGCCTTCTGCCAGCTCTGTCAATTCAACGCTTGTCTTCTGTCTATTCCTTAAGGTTATTATCTTCAAGTATTGCTCATCCTTGTTAGACAGCTTTTTGGGTCTTTCAGTCCTGGGTTTGCCAATTACAGATGATGTTTCTCTGTACTTGTGCTTTGGATACCACATCTTGAAAACAGAGCGATGCAGGCTATTTCACTCAATGTTTTTCCTTCTTTATGCAAGTCAAGGTTGTTATAATAGTAGAAAACACGAGTGGAGGCTTTGAGTAAATTGTTGATGCTCATAATGCATCAGAGTAGAAAAATACAACGTCTAAGACTTTTGCACAGCAGTGTGTGTATATATACACACACACAGTATATATATATATATATATATATATATATATATATATATATATATATATACACACACAGTACTGTGCAAAAGTTTTAGGCAGGTGTGAAAAAATGCTGTAAAGTAAGAAAAGAATGCTTTCAAAAATAGACATGTTAATAGTTTATATTTATCAATTAACAAAATGCAAAGTGAGTGAACGAAGAAAAATCTACATCAAATCAATATTTGGTGTAATCACCCTTTGCCTTCAAAACAGCATCAATTCTTCTAGGTACACTTGCACATAGTGTTTGAAGGAACTCGGCAGGTAGGATGGCCCAAACATCTTGGAGTACTAACCACAGTTCTTCTGTGGATTTAGGCAGCCTCAGTTGATTCTCTCTCTCCATGTAATCCCAGACAGACTCGATGATGTTGAGATCAGGGCTCTGTGGGGGCCATACCATCACTTCCAGGACTCCTTGTTCTTCTTTACGCTGAAGATAGTTCTTAATGACTTTCGCTGTATGTTTGGGGTCGTTGTCATGCTGCAGAATAAATTTGGGGCCAATCAGATGCCTCCCTGATGGTATTGCATGATGGATAAGTATCTGCCTGTACTTCTCAGCATTGAGGAGACCATTAATTCTGACCAAATCCCCAACTTCATTTGCAGAAATGCAGCCCCAAACTTGCAAGGAACCTCCACCATGCTTCACTGTTGCCTGCAGACACTCATTCGTGTACCGCTCTCCAGCCCTTCGGCGAACAAACTGCCTTCTGCTACAGCCAAATATTTCAAATTTTGACTCATCAGTCCAGAGCACCTGCTGCCATTTTTCTGCACCCCAGTTCCTGTGTTTTCGTGCATAGTTGAGTTGCTTGGCCTTGTTTCCACGTCGGAGGTATGGCTTTTTGGCCGCAAGTCTTCCATGAAGGCCACTTCTGACCAGACTTCTCCGGACAGTAGATGGGTGTACCAGGGTCCCACTGTTTTCTGCCAATTCTGAGCTGATGGCACTGCTGGACATCTTCCGATTGCGAAGGGAAGTAAGCATGATGTGTCTTTCATCTGCAGCAGTAAGTTTCCTTGGCCGACCACTGCGTCTACGGTCCTCAACGTTGCCCGTTTCTTTGTGCTTCTTCAAAAGAGGTTGGACAGCACATCTGGAAACCCCTGTCTGCCTTGAAATTTCTGCCTGGGAGAGACCTTGCTGATGCAGTAGAACTACCTTGTGTCTTGTTGCTGTCCCCGACTTTGTGCAAGTGTACCTAGAATTGATGCTGTTTTGAAGGCAAAGGGTGGTCACACCAAATATGGATTTGATGTAGATTTTTCTTCTGTTCACTCACTTTGCATTTAGTTAATTGATAAATATAATCTATTAACATGTCTATTTTTGAAAGCATTCTTACTTTATAGCATTTTTTCACACCTGCCTAAAACTTTTGCACAGTACTGTATATATATGGTGTATATATAAATATATACACCATATTACAAGTACTACATGGTTGCATAATGCTACAATTAATTACTATAAAAATAATGCAGATAGTAGTGCTATATACAGTGCCTTGCATAAGTATTCTCCCCCCTTGGACTTTTCCACATTTTGTAGTGTTACAACCTGGAATTAAAATGGATTTAATTTGGATTTTTTGTCCCTGATCTACACAAAATAGTCCATAATGTCGAAGTGGGGAAAAAAATCTACATATTTTTCAAAATTATTTACAAATAAAAAACAGAAAAGTCTTGATTGCATAAGTATTCAACCCCTTTGCTGTGACACCTGTGTGCAATAAAAGTGTCACATGATCTCAGATTAAATACACCTGTTTCTGGAAGGCCCCAGAGTTTGTTAGAGAGCATATCTAAACAAACAGCATCATGAAGACCAAGGAGTTATCAAAACAAGTCCGGGATAAAGTTCTGGAGAAGCACCAATCAGGGTTGGGTTATAAAAAAATATCCCAAACTTTGAACATCCCCTGGAGCACCGTTCAATTCATTATTAAAAAATGGAAAGAATATGGCACAACCGCGACTCTGCCTAGAGAAGGCCGCCCACCAAAACTCCAAAAAAAGTGACCAGGTAAGGAGGGCATTAGTCAGAGAATCAACCAAGAGGCCAATGGTAACTCTGAAGGAACTGGAGAGATCCACAGCTGAGATGGGAGAAACCGTCCATGGGACAACTATAAACCAGACGCTCCACAAAGCTGGGCTTTATGGAAGAGTGGCGAGAAGAAAGCCATTGCTGAAAAAACCCATATCAAATCCCGTTTGGATTTTGCCAAAAGGCAGAATGTGGGAGACACAGCAAACATGTGGAAAAAGGTTCTCTGGTCTGATGAGACCAAAATTGAACTTTTTGGCCTTAGCGCAAAACGCTATGTGTGGTGCAAAGCAAACACTGCTCATCACCCTGAGGACACCATCCCCACGGTGAATCATGGTGGTGGCAGCATCATGTTATGGGGATGCTTTTCATCGGCAGGGACTGGGAAACTGGTCAGGATTGAGGGCAAGATGGATGGAGCCAAATACAGGGAAATTCTAGAGGAAACTTGTTTCAGTCTGCAAGAGAACTTGGACTGGGGTGGAGGTTCACCTTCCAGCAAGACAATGACTCTAAACACACAGCCAAAGCTACACTGGAGTGGTTTAAAAACAAGAACTTGAATGTCTTAGAATGGCCCAGTCAAAGCCCAGACCTCAATCCGATTGAGAATCTGTGGCAAGACTTGGAAATTGCTGTTCACCAACGGTCCCCATCCAACTTGACAGAGCTTGAGCAATTTTGCCAAGAAGAATGGGCAAAAATTGCAGGATCCAGATGTGCAAAGCTGGTAGAGACTTCCCCAAAAAGACTCACAGCTGTAATTGCTGCCAAAGGTGCTTCTACCAAGTATTGACTCAGGGGGGTGAATACTTATGCAACCAACAAATGTCTTTTTTTTTGTTTAATTAACTTTTGCGTCACAATAAAAAATATTTTGCACCTTCAGAGTGTTAAGTATGTTGTGTAAATCAAATGGTAAAAATCCCAATTAAATCCATTTTAATTCCAGGTTGTAACACTACAAAATGTGGAAAACTCCAAGGGGGTGAATACTTACGCAAGGCACTGTACATGTAGTACTTCAAAGTGTTAAAAAACTACCATTAATACTTGTAGTAAACACTTGACTAGTACAACCGTGGTAGTAATATTGTACAATACTATTCAAATATTATAGGGCACTATAGGAATGATTTATTAAAAGAACCTGTCTATGGCAGTAAGAGACCCACTCTGAAAAGTGAAGGGTACTGAACTTCAGGAGCTGATCTTTTTGAAATAGAGAATGTTCTATGATAGCAATTTAACAGGCTACAAGCCTCCTGAAGCCTAAACTAAGGAAGTGGATGAATTTTGCAAACCTATTCTTTAATCGCTGTAAATGGTTTACATGGTTCAAAAGGCCGATCAGTTTCTCCCTCTGCAGGGATCCAGCTGCTGGAAGGGATCTAATAATTCTCAGAAGTTCAATGATGTAATATCCTGGTGTTGTCTTGGGATTTTTGGAAGGATTTTCTGATTTCTGCTGCCAAGGAAATTATAATTAAGGTGATAATGTTGTACTTCCATGGTGTCATGTGCCACAAATCACAATGAGGCTTCAGATGGATGGCTTAAAATACAGGCACCCAGCAGGTAAGTACATTTAACCTGCCAATGCATGAACGCTGCTGCCTGAGCAAGACTTGAACGGCATGCTTGCTTTAACAGGAAAGGACCTTTACTATGCCACCATGTGATCCAGAGATTGACGAGAGTTTATGAGGAAAGACATGATGGAGGCATGAAACATCAGAAATCATATGCTTTTTCATCTGTTTTGTGCAGAAATCATGTGGTCAAATAGGTAATCTTCAAACGTTAAACCTTATTTGTGTCCAGTGCCATCTATATACATAAACAAGCACAAAAATATGACATTTATGCAGAGTACTTGCTCTCTCATCTTAAAAGAAAACTGGCAATTCTTTACTTTTGACATTTCTGAGGACCTGAATATTGATTGCTTAAACAAACTGTTTCACATCGGGGATGTTGTTGAAAACATAAGACCTAGAAGTTTAAAAGAAGGTAGAAAAAGGATAATAGATAATTTACTGTGGGGTGGTTAGTCAGATCAGTGCTGATGTAAAAAGAATGCATTTTCAAAGAAGCTTACTGATTGTGTGTTGCTTTTTCGTTTAGGTTTAATAATGTGATTACTAGCAGCCTGTCACTGTTTAATGCAAAGGAAGCAATTTTCCCACTTTTTGTGCTGTTACTGAGTAACATTGAAAACAGCTACATTTATACAGTAGAACAAAGTGTGTGTTTTTAACTGTCAATCCTTTCTTAAATCCAGAAGATTCTTGGTGGATAAATATAGTGTCAACTGATGTCATTGATTCTCAAAGTGGAAAACCACTTAATTATTTGTCTCCATAGGAGACACAGGGTTTACATGCCAAACAGCATGCATTTCTTTTAAGCTTTAAATGTCCTGAATTATGATTAATATTATCTTTTTTTTATTTATTTTTTATAATACAGCAACTTGAGACACAGAGTGTATAGCAGCCAAAGCACAGTCAGTATTTTCATCTGCCACATTTGAATATTCAGCACAAGATGATGTAATAAAAAAGTGATAATGTACTGTCTATCAGTTTAGTATGATCACTTCCATAATCTGTGAATATACTGACCTCAGCTAGTTCTTAATGACACATCTCAAAAATAGGCCTACATTTATTACATCACAGATAAGAGTTGAACTTAAAACTAGGACAGACAAATGAGTCATAAAAAGGGGCTTTAAAATGGCATTTGCCAGTTAGCTTATGCAATTTAAACTGGAAACCTTTGAATGGGAAAGTATAATAGCACTAGAGGGACTTCGTTTTTGGTATTTCCAATGTTTCTCTTCAGCTCATGTTGTCAAACCTTTAATCACGATTTCCTGGGTTTCTTTTCCAGTAACTTACCCTGAAGAATATTACTAAATGCCCACCTGCCCCTGACCTCTTTTTAACATTGAAAACAACACATTTGTCAAAACTTTAATAATAATAATAATACAATTCTTTATTTATATTCATTTTTTTCATCCGAATATCTATGCTAGTTAGTTGTGACCCACTATTTAAAGTTATTTTTTCACTCTATTCCTGAGTTATTACTAGTATAATTTTCTACTGTATCTGCCATTTAACATAAGACATGTGACTTATGTTCATAGAATGTAGGCCCCCCGGGGAGCTTTCAGTTTGATGTGAAATGAAAGTGCACAACTACCTTTTAAATCTTAGTAACAGATTTTCCCCAGAAACTTTATGTGGTTCCATTCTTTCACTACAGGCAACCGGTTTTATGTATTAAAAAAAAAATTAATATAATTTACAATTAGAAATCACCGATTCTTTTCTTTTGCTCAAGCTTCTTGGCCATGATGCATACTTTTAACTTTTTAATGCCAATATTGTATGGTAATTACTGTATGTGATAAAATAGTTAAAAGCTAACTTAAAACTTGATTGTTAATTTTGGTTCTGTTTATTCTGTATCACCAGTCATTACTGCAGTATATTTTAGGTTCTTCGTAATCAAATGGCTATGGTATTTTTTTTTTTT
The DNA here is from genome assembly GCF_902713425.1 of Acipenser ruthenus. Classification (NCBI taxonomy): domain Eukaryota; kingdom Metazoa; phylum Chordata; class Actinopteri; order Acipenseriformes; family Acipenseridae; genus Acipenser; species Acipenser ruthenus. The sequence continues at coordinate 67,085,286 of NC_081189.1, forward strand.
TTGATTTCCAGTGTTGACTCCCAGGTTTAAATGACAAAACGTCCATTTTCTTTTTGTATCTTCATCAGTGGATATATAATGACAAATATACAAACCACAATACTTTTGTCTTTGATTGATTCATTCAGGGCATAACGTCCAGGGAAGGAAGTCTGTGACTCATTGTACTGTGACAGCTGAAGAGTATTTAGTGATGTCATGAAAAAAAGTCCTTATTTGGGGGGGAGGGAGGAGCACATGTTAACAGTTTGTAACTTTTCAAACACTCATACCAAAAAAAAAGAAAAATTCACAGGTACAGTGCCTATAGAAAGTCTACACCCCCTTGAACTTTTTTCACATTTTTCACATTTTGTTGTGTCAGTGCCTCAGCGTTTCATGCATTTAGCACTTTATTTTAAATGCACTACCCAGCAGAGGGAACCTACAAGAACTGCTGAATTTATCCTGAAATCATGTGAATCACTACAATTTAACACAGGTGGAGGCCACTTAACTTGGTGTGTGATTTTGAAGGCGATTGATTACACCTGAGCTAATTTAGGATTGCTTATCCAACCAAGATATTTCAGTTTTTATTTAATTCATTTTTTACAAATTTCTAGAATATTTTTTTCACTTGGAAGTTGTGGGGTAGGATGTGTAGATAAATGAAAAAAAATGTTTTAATGCATTTTAATTCCAGGCTATAAGGCAACAAGAGGTGAACATTTTGAAAGGGGGTGTAGACTTTCTATAGGCACTGTGTATTTATGTGAAATGCCAACTGTAAGACAGGTGTCTTAACTACTAAATTTAGTCCAGTGGTTTCTGATAAGGTATGTTTAATGAAATCTGGACTTTTCTACTATGAGAGAGGTGTGTTTTACAATGATTTGGTATTGAGTCCTGCAGAAGTCCAGTTATACTGGTTCTTTTCAAATAATAATACATTCTTGGTTGTATTTTTCAATATATAATGTGTTGACCACTTGTAGCACCTTGGGTAATTTGTAAATTGTCCAATTGCTTTAATTAATTGAAAACACTTATTTATTATTATTTGTTTATTTAGCAGACACCTTTATCCAAGGCAACTTACAGAGACTAGGGTGTGTGAACTATGCATCAGCTGCAGAGTCACTTACAATTACATCTCACCTGAAAGATGGAGCACAAGGAGGTTAAGTGACTTGCTCAGGGTCACACAATGAGTCACCGGCTGAGGTGGGATGTGAACCAGGGACCTCCTGGTTACAAGCCCTTTTCTTTAACCACTGGACCACACAGCCTCCTATTAGGTTAGATATTTCAGATAATCATATCTACAGTTGTAGTCAAAGGTTTACATACCCCAATGGAAATTTAGAATTTCTAGAAATTTCTCGAAAAACAAAGGATTTTAGGAAAAATCTTTTGTAGCAAAGATTTTGCTTTTGTGGATGTAGAAAAAAAAGTTATAAGAAATAGATGTCTACAATTATCTGAAACAAAAACACATTGGAAATGTGAAAAAACGCCAAGTTATCAAAAGTGCCCAGCCATTTAAAGTAGAGATATATCAAAAACACAAGCCAAGTTTCAAGAACCATTGGGGCAACCTTGCCCAGCACAAAGCAAATAGGCTCAACTGTATAACCGATGGGGGGCAAGATTGCCCCAATTGTTTCTACTAAATTGACTTGTGTTTTTCATGCGTTTGATCTGCGTTTTATTATGCGTTTTATTATGCTACTTTGAAATCGACAGAATCGTTTCTAAACAGGTATGTCACATAGTTAATAAATTAAGCATTAATTATTTTAAAACTGATTTAGCTGCACATGTCAAAGACGTTTTTAATGAAAACAAACTATAACTGATTATACACATCACAAAAATCATGCCGTCCTCTCCAAAAAGTAAATAATTGCAAAAGGCAGTCGACAACTGCTGCGCATGCACATCACTCGTATTTTACCTCAGACACGAGCAAAAGAAAAATCAGACGTGGCTGTAGGAAGATCTCTTTTTACGCATGCGCAATGCGCCAGGGGATACAGGTTTCTGAGGGGGTACTGAATTGGTTACAACACCGGCAACTTCACGATGTAACTCAGAAATGACTTCAGATAAAACTTCCACCAACAGGATGTGCGCATAAATTCCGCTTGCCTCTGAATTAATCGAAATACTTTGAAGCCACTCTAAAATGTACAAAACGGTATCACCATTGGTATTAGTTTCTAGCATATTTCTCGCAAGAATAATTTTTTGTCGAGATTTTTTCTGTAGCTAGGTCGCTACGTCGGGCCTAGCAGCTTCAGCTATGTGAACCTAATAAAATAAAATAAAAACTTAACGTTATTTAATATGCAACTTTGTAAAATAACAAGACCCTTTTTAATTGTTACAGACGGCACAAGACAGCTACCATATTTCAGTTTGAAAATCAAAGCCTCTCGTTGGCTGAACAGGTTAACAGGTAACAAGAAGGAACACCGATCACCCGATGTGGAAGGGGTTGATTGACATAATGGTTAAAAAGCACATCGAATGGATAAAAGGCACATTGAATCGATAAAGCGCACATCGAATGTATAAAGTTCATATTTAATGTTTTATGCTAGTTTTTAACATTCGATGGTATTTAACATTCAATACTTGCATTTAATATTCAATCTATTTTATTATTTGATGTTGAAATTTAACTTTTGATGTTAAAATTTAACATTTGATACATGAATTTAATACTTCATGCTAGTATTTATTATTTGAAATTTAACGTTTAATGAATTGTTATTCATTAATTTTTGTTACTTTCAACTCCCATACTCCCTCACTTGGATTGTTTACATCACGTGGTAATATTCGTTGTCTTCAGCATTATTCAAATACTGGGGTCAAAGTAGAATGTGGATAGTGGAAATTGTTTAAGCAACTAATGTATGTCAAAGAAAATATTACAAGAAGGTTGGTGTTTCTCATGCGTTTCACTTAAACACCGGACATCAGAGCAACCGGACTTGTTAATTCCTACCACACGGACACAGATGCCAATTCCCAGACTGTCCGGTCAAACGCAGAGAGACGGTGTTGAATTCTCAAATGCTCTGCAACCTGCTCTGCAACAACACACATTCTCCCCATTCATTAACGACGTGACCCGTCCCGTTCCCCTTACAATACATGAACAGATAACAAGTCCTGAAACAAAGCAATTGTCCTGGTCGTTAAAATGTATTTTTTTAATTTGAAAGTAAAAATATATAAAAGCATGACGGCCTTCATGTACAAAAATCTACACTAAATGATTTCCATTACATGAGAGTAGATGTTAAAACTTCATGCTGATTTGAACTCGGCTCTCGCCAAGATAAGCACCAACTAAGACGTAGCTTTACAGTAAACTAATGTGATCCATATGTGTCTCCCTCCATTTACGTTTCCTTCCATATGATGATGTAGATATCCTTCTGTCTGGTGTTAATGGCTGAAGTGTAATGCTGGCTCCAGGGATCAGCTTATTTTGCCTCCCTGGCGCATCAGCACACACAACGGCTGCGATGCTGGCTCCGGGGATCAACCAAAGTGCGGCCTCCCCAGCGCATCAGCATGACAACCGTCTGGATTGAGCTAAGTAGGGTACATCTCTGGGGTTTTCAAGTGGGCACCTTCCATCCTCAGTGTTTCGTCGACTAGCCCACGACACCTCAAGAGGGCTCGACGGTGATTCTGGCGTCCCAGCATCACCCCCCTCCATCCCCCACTCAACTCAGCCCAGCTTACTTACCTGTCCCCAGCCAGAATCTTTCCGTCTCAACCACAGCCAGTTGCTGCTCCTCTCTGCTGCTTCAGATAAGTTCTTCACTGTGCGACGCAACTCTTGGCCACTGAATCCGACGTCTCTGAGAAACCAGGTTGTAGAGTGTGCCACAAATCCTCGACAACCCACTTCCACTGGGTAAACCCGAACTCTCCATCCTCGCTGTTCCGCTTCAGTGGCTAGTTGAGCATACCGCAGTTTCTTCCTCTCATACACCTCATCTACAGCGTCCTCCCATGGCACTGTTAACTCTACCAGGTGAACAAGGCGTGCTGATCCAGACCACAAGACAATATCTGGTCGAAGGTTACTAATATACAATTGAACAAGAACTGTTGAGTATTTGTTTTAGTTTCATACAGTATTAAATGTCATTGTTTATATGATTAGTGAAAAATAAATATCAAGATACATAAATAAATACATAAATGTCTATGTATTCATTTATCTATTCATTTATTTCAATATTTATATTATTGTATTTATTTTATTTTTACCAAATATATAGGCTATCCTTCAGCATAGCTAATTCTCAGAAATTGTTCCTTTTTTGTCCAGTGGGGACCACAAGTAGCGTTACTCTCATCGACCAGTATAGAGAGAGGAAACCAATTCCTTGTGCCAATAGGGGCCACAATGAGCGTTACACTTACAGGAAATCAGAAATTTTCAGAGCTCCAGCTCAAAATCTCAGAATGAAGATGATGATGATGAATGATGGCTCCAAAAATCTGAGTGTCCAGAGAATTGTCAACTGTCTGACTTCATTTTTCAAAATATTGCTTATGCCAACTAATTCTGTAGCACTGATGGTTAACACAACATGCTTGCAAACTGAAGGTTGTAGGCTCAAATCCCACATATGCCAGATCTTCTTTTTTTTTTATTTATATAAAGAAAGCTTTTTTTTTTTTGCAGGCAAATGTTCCATTTTAAAACAGAAATAAATCATTAAATATAAATGTGTTCCCTAGTATATTTCCATGTTGACAAAACAAGTTAATTGTCATTAAACTCAGATGTCCTGTAATACACATATGCATGGATAAAAGTGCCTGGGGTCTGCAAAAATCTGCAAAAAAATACGTCTGGAGAAAAAGGAGGAGGAGATGGACATTTCTACCTTCCTTTGGCGATTTATTTCTCTTACTGTATGACAGGTTGTGACAGAAAGACAATGATTCTCGGTGGTAAATCTCCCTACCGACCTGTGAGGAAGCTAAGTAACGGGAACAGAGTACTCTGGACTACTTGGCCTGACACTTTGTTCCGAGGGTTAAAAGGAAGTCGGTCATGTAGAAAAGAGATGGAGCTTCCATGCATTAACTTTGACCCGGAAGGGAAATTATGTGGCAGCCGCGGATTGGAGGAGCGGCTGCAATCGTTTACCAAGGGGTCATGAGTGACGGTATAAATAGAGGTCGAAGCGATGTTATCTGTTCCTTCGCTTTGGTTATTGCAAAGTGACCCGGAAGGACCTGTGTATGTTGTGGAGATAATCGTAAGTGTTTTGTTTTGTACTGTCTATTTGTTACTTGTATCATTAGACAGTTAACACTTTCTGGAGCTGTCACAGGAGGCCGGCACAAACCCGGAACAGCACTTCACCTGTTTCACAGTAACTTGTATTGTACCACAATCACTAATTCACGCACTAAAGGGACTTGTGTATGTGTTTTGTGTTTAATGTGGGGATACAATAACGGGACTATTATTTCGGGACCAGCTTGGGGATTATAAACGTAAGCAATACATGCCGCTTACCAGCATTATTATTTACTGTTTGTTTTGCCGTCTGGCACTGGACAAAACAAATAAAAACAAACCTTTGCACCTGGATAACAATTGTCTGTCTGTTCTTTAATCACCTGCATCTGCACACTATTAACCACTTTGCCACACATGTATTTACTTTTGTTTCTACATTTCACGTAAGAGTGTTGGGAACTACAAATTAAATGTGAAACAGTGCTTTTGGCTGATTTACTTTTGCTGCGCCAATACCCTGAAAACACTTAAACTATCCTTGCTGTATAGATAGTCACTGGCAGTTCTCGCGCTTCGCTGTAACTTGACGCAAGGAACTACCGTTCCTCTCGATTTATGTCAGCATTTTTTAGCAAAACTCCAAAAATGCTAATTCAAAAGTATTCATACCATTTGATGATATGATAGTATTGTCTACAAGGTGCTTGAAATTTCAATATGATAATGCAGAACCTAAAGTCTAGAAAATGCTGGATTGCAGGTGAACATTTTTAGAGAGTATAAAAGGGTTAGGCATAGGATGATTGTTGTCATTACCAATAAGTCAATATGTGGAAAAAGTAAAGAGCTATCTGAAGACTTTAGGCAGAAAATTATTTATTGTCATAAAGCTGGAGAAGGATATAAAAAGATTTCCAAGCATTTGAGTATCCCATTTTCAACTATTGTTTCTATTATCAAGAAGTACAAGATTCATGGTACTGTCACAACACGCCCTCGGTCTGGAAGAAAGAAGGTTCTTTCGCCAAGAACAAGTAAAAGAATTGTGAGGAAGGTTAATAACAATCTGAGACTGACTGCCAAAGATATTCAAAGTGAATTGGCTGCAAGTTGGACTGGAGTTTCCATTTCAACCATAGGCTGAACATTGCATTGTGAAAGTCTCAATAGTCGCAGGCCAAGGAAAAAGCCGCATGGACAATCGCTTAAAGTTTGCAAAACGGCATTTGAATGATGGATTTGAGTTCTGGTCAGAGGTTTTGTGCAGTAATGAAACAAAAATCAAACTATTTGGTCACGCTGATAGTCCTCTGAATTTGAATGAACTGGAACAATTTTGCGTTAAAAATCATGCCAAAAGCTAATCTATACAGTAGTGGTATTGAAATACTATAAATGTGTACTGATCTGTGTACATCTGTGTCTGTACATTTCATGATTCTCCTTACTTTATGTTAACAGACTTTTTTTGTGGCAATTGTAATTTTTTCATTTGATTTCGAAAAATAACTACTTTGAAATAAATATAGATGTGAATTTAATAAATTATTATAGCAGAATCATGGGTTCAATTTATCAAGGTCTTTACAACAAAACATAATTTGCTAAATTTTTGTAATACAAAACTACTATTGTTACAAAAGTAGCAAGCAACTTGTAAGGTTAAGGTGTGCCTATGTTATTTGTTACTTGTTGTGGTACATTATTATCAGTTTTATTTTTCTTTCACAAAAGCAGATTGGATTACAAATTCAATTTTGATGTAAAGACCTAAGGTAATATCACCCCATGGGCCCTATTTAGCAAATATGTGCGCAGCTGCTTTCGCTCGGGCAAAATTACAGCGTTAGCGAACAGCCACAAGAAAACGTGATTTAGAAGTCGGGTGTCACGCGTTGTGTAACGCACATCAAATAGCGAATCATGCACCCAGCCAATCAAAGCACAGTGGGGGGAGTAAGGTTACAACGAATGAGGATTCAACTTTCCCTTTAAGATCACCTGTGCATCTGCAATAGCGAATGGATGACATTTTGAAACCCCAAAAAAGAAGAAAGGAGACAAAAAAGCGCAACATTTTTAAAAATGTCCAGCAGCCCAAGTGATGAGGATGAAAAAGCCCCTCAAGCAAGGCTACAATTTTTTTTTTTAAACAGCCTTGGGGGTGGAGAGTGAATACTGTAACATTTTAGGCAGGGGATGTTCTTGGTTCCAGTAATCTTTTATATCGGACGTACTCTCGCACCTGCCAGAGACTGCCGCTCTGTCAGCTTCACAGCATACAGACTCAGATGCTATGTCAGCGTCTGCCAGAGACCACCGCTCTTCGCTGTTTCACAGGTTACACACAAAGGATACACAATACAGGAACACAAGAACCATGGCAACCAGAAGAGCAGCAACGACAAATAAAAAAGTAATCTATAAGGCTTTGTCTGACCTGCCTGGCACTTGCAGCATCTGCAACCTCCACCACTGGGGCTTCAAGTTCAGCATCTGCTTCACTCAAACCCTGTAATCTTTCCTCTGTAAGTTCAACATTACATCCAGTATGGAGAAAACACAACCAGCCAGGATGATATTGCTAACCTTCTGAGGAGTGTAGCATAGTGTTCCCCAGACATCCAAGCATCGGAATCGCATTTTGAGGATTACAGTACGAGCACATTTAAAGGTACAGTTAACCCTCTGTTCAGCAGGAGTCGTGGGGTGGAACAGCTGTGTCAGTAGCCACCACTTCAGTGGATACCCATTGTCCACTATCAACCAGACTGTCATCCCGCTGAAACACAGTTGCAACCTGCGAATTAGTGAGGTTAAGTCATGAGTGGAGTCAGGATGGTTTGCAAACACATTTGTGATGTAGTTTTTTGCATCACAGATCACACACTACTTGCACGTTGACAGAATAGGTCCCCTTCCGATTTATATAGAGGTGCCTATTCTGTGTTGGTGTGCGTAGCTGCACATGTGTGCAATTGATGGCTCCCAGGAGACCAGGAAACCCTGACCTCCCAAGAAAACCCTGCTTTGTATTTTGTTGCGGCTTGTGAGAGGCAGGGAAATGGATGAATTCTCCTGCCCACTTTAATAAAGCTGAAGGTACACCTTGCACTGCACAGCTGACTGGCTCATGTCTGCAGTGTGCTGTAAAGCCATAAATATTTGCAAGCCTTTTATTATGCGTTTTTCGCGTATGAAAAAAATGCAAACATTTCTGGCACAAAATCAAATTTCACTAATAATACTTACTTTGTATATAGCAAGAGGTAGCCAACACTTCTGGAGAAAAATAGGTTTTATGGGTGTGATTCGCCCAATATTTTGGTTGCAAATATTGCTTTACAGTAACCCACAGTGTGTTGTAATGAGCCAGTGGCATAAAATGTTAGTGCTACAGACAAACAGTGTGCCCTCCTCATGTCTTCTTCCAGCAGGTCGGCCTGAAGCAGTTCGCAGATGTCAGTGATTGTTTGTGTGTTGAGGCAAAATTGCTGCATATATTGTGTGTCAGACAGGCTCAGAAAACACAGGTGACCTCTAAATATTTGGGGGTATCTCCTCCTCCTCCTCCTCCTCTCTCTTTGTCTGGCCACGTAGAAATCCAGTGCGCACTCCATAATTCCTTTATTTCTCTTTTTTCTCTCTCTCTTCTCTTTAACTGCTTCCCTGGTAGTTTTTATAGTCGACCATGTAATTTGTACACAGTTTAGACCTGGTTTTCTACATCGCTACATTTGTATGTAAATAAGGACACTCCCCTAAAGTTCAGCCCATGTCCAGCACTAACGCTGATTTGCCGGGTGCGCACTAAAACACGGGCAAAATCTGTTTGCCCACACGAGCGCCTTATTTTCGTGAACTAACTGTCCGCAAAAGTGTTTTGCGATTGCCTTAGGGGTTTGTGAGCATTGCTAAATAGGATCCCATGTCTCTTTATTTGCATGAACAATTAAATACACAATCAATATTGTTTTGAAAGTTGTGAATAGAAAAGTTGAATCAGCAGTAAAATATAAGTCATGGGGTACAATGTTAGTGATGTCCAGTTCTAGGCTATGACATGATATCATGGGAACACTGAAGTTCCAACATGACATGCTGTATACTCAAGCAGGCTACCCAAAGTAGGTTTGTTGCTTTAAGTTGGGGCTCAGGAAGTCTTTCTAAAGATAGGTAATGAGACAGTGCATAACCACAGTCTGCGGAAACACCTACATATATGAAAGGGGACTTTCTTGGCTCAAATATCATATATAATTTATAAACTTCCTTTGTTTCCCACTTCCTGTCATTTCACTATGCTTTTGTGTGTGGTTAAAAACAACCTTTACTTCATCCTTATAAGAAACAATGAAAGGTAAAAAGTGAAGGGGGTGAATTAACTTTCTCACCTGAAATTCCAAGATACCGGTACATATAAAATATTATTCAAAAGTTTATTGAGGTCAAAATATTTTAATCTTGTGTTGAAGTACCTGGGTAAATCTTCTTCTGCTGAAAAAAATATGTAATACTGGATTACTAATATGCCTTAACATATACAGTTTATTCATAATGTGAATCTGTATGTTGGTTAAATCTCTTGTGAATCATTGTATTAAATAAGTTACATGACTGTATGCCAGATAACTATCCAATGACTATTTAAATTTACACTAATAAAACACGGAAGAACACAGAGGGATTAAAAAGTACAATTTCCATGAAAAATAAAAACAGCACATATAAACATTTTACAGCTTTATTATATTCGGTAGATCCACTTCTCCTGTGATTGTTAGGAAATTCATACCAAGAAAAGGGTAAACAACTAGATGTTAATTCTTAATGGGTAGGATTTGACAACTTTAATACATGCGTATGACCCCTGACTAAAATGGCTCAGTTACTGAATTTCATCTCTGTGGATAGATTGTTCACCCTTTTGAAGAATGTTAAATTAAAGCTGCAGCGTGAAGTGTGACTTTTTAGTTTAATGCTGTTGAATACTTCATCTACGCACTGCACAGTCCAATTGTTTTACACGAAAGTAGTTTTTGACTTCCTCCTTTAATGATACTGTATAAATGTTGCACATGAAGAGGCAGTATATCTTGTTATATATGATTTGAACTTAAACATCTGACAGACTTCTTGAATTAAAATAATTTAAAAAATAATATATCATTTTTTTCTTATTCCAACTTTTGAAATAAGCACATCATTTTGTTTTTAAAAGCTTAGTTAAATAATGTTTTGATATGGATACACCCAACATTCAAGTTTACTGTGCACCTTTATCATGTGAAATAGCCTCTACTGATGGCATTTGAGGAGCAGTACAATAATGTCATTTACCTTTCTATATATTTACATTACATAAAATAAAAGTTTTAATATTGTTAATAAACAGTATAATCAACCAACTGACTATCAAAGCAATGTATTCTTTTTCTGGCCCTTTGAGTTATAAGTAGTGCTCTGCAAATCTTATTAAATCTCCACTTTCTGTCAAATAGATGTCTCCTAGTAAGGTGTTTACAATTTAGAATTCTACTTATAAAGTAAGATCAACTTGACTAGGCACTGGGCTTTTAACTATTTCCCAATGTTAGAAATTAATCACACAGTGGCAGTTCACATAGCATAGGCAAAACAATATTGGAAAGTAACTATTAATTTAATTGGGGCAGAACTTGAATACAATGTAACTGATAAAGCAGAGGAAGTGCTCTGAATAAGTGTTGGTTCTTTTAAACCACATGCTATTAAAACCCTACATTATCAGTCTGAATGTAGCATTTCTAAGAACTCTTAAGAACATAAGAAAGTTTACAAACGAGAGGAGGCCATTTGGCCCATCTTGCTCGTTTGGTTGTTAGTATCCCAGAATCTCATCAAGCAGCATCTTGAAGGATCCCAGGGTGTCATCTTCAACAACTTCCCTTTTAATCAAGAGCCGTACCCAGCCTGCATTTCACTTTGACATTTAAATTGTTCTGAGTTACATGTTATTGCCGCAATACTACAGACACATTTACTTTAAAGACAAGGGCTAAATGTTTTACAAACTATTAGGGATTGCTTGTGGCGACTGTAAGACAATCTGGAAAATCCAGATTTTCCACAAAGAGAATTCAGCTACAATTACAAAGGACAAAAAACTATGAAGAAACACTGATTGGTCCTGCAAGGGATATGGTATTGTGATATTGGGTGAATTTTAGGTTAAATAATGTAAAATGTAATACCTTCTTTAGATTAACAGAGCTATTGTAATCTCATATATATGATTTGACCTTTTTTTGGCATTTTAAATAGGCACTTTGCAAGTTCTGAGTGAATGACAAGAAAATGTATGTTTCTAAGAATCTTTTGCGATCCCTTGTGACCTAATTGTTCCAATGTAGTAGTAAGTATGGGGGAGGGTTGTACTCGGCAACAAACTAAGGGGAATCCATAATGGGCCAGAAGGAATAGTGTAGGTGGACCTGTAACTCGTGGGAGGGGGAATCCCTGACATCTCCAGGGTTAGGGTTTTAATATGGCTGCTTTGTATATACCACAAGGTTATTCTTGTCATAAAAAATATAAGTTAAAATTGTCCTGGGGGTCAGAAAATGACTTCTCTTGACAGAAGCTCCCTCTCAATGTGCTAGTTTATTTTTTACAGTTCACAGACTGGTACCATATCTAATTGTAGTGGAAAATAAACTATAAAAAATGTTATTTTTTATTTATTCAATTCAGTAAATCCCTCAAATGTTCTAGCTGCATTCTGACCATCTGTTTTTTTGTTTATGTCTGTGGTGTATTTGAAATATTTTCATATCCTGGAATGAAGGTTAAAAAAAAAAATGGGGACCGTTGATAACATCGATAAAGATAATAAGCAGTAAGAAAATATACTTTATTGGTTATCACTCCATTAATGGACTGTAGCTTTTACTCTTTCATATTAAGAGGTGTCATGTGTTACATACACATTTTTGTGATAAAGGAACTATGAGAGGTTTCAGAAGTTTGGGGATTTTTTAAATGAAATGGTTTTATTAATGCATAGTCTGTGTGATTAAACCAGAAATTATTCCATAATGTGTCTGTGTAAATTGCAGAGTCAAATAAACTCATACATGTCAAGTCTGTGAGCAGTGTGTGGGCTGTGCAGTGTTTTCCCATTCCTCCTTTGTGGGAAATGTCATATCAGAATCGGATACCCAAACAAACCTGAAAAAAACAAATACAAAAAATAAACAATCCATAATTCTGTGTCCTGGGAAAAGGGAAATACCAGCAAATCCCCCTTTTCGTCTGTGTATAGCTGTTTTCAAAATTACATAAACTGCTGTGTCAAAAAGTTTCAACCCACTCTCCTTGATGATGTGTCTGTGAAATCGGTGGGAGCAGCATTAAAGATAATTCAAACACTGCTGTCTTTTCAGGGGAGGAGAACAACAGTTAGGTTAGCTTTTTTTTCTAGAAGGACTAGTAACGATATTAGTTCTTAACGATAATTATTCATTAAGGGGTGCATTTTCAAGACACATGGTCCTGACCACAGTCGAAAATAAAAGGATAAATATGTGCAAAGTCAAATATAAAAGATAATGTTTAGTCTAAATATACGCTAGTCAAAGTGACTGTTATTATGAAGTTATAGCCCTAATAATAATAATAATAATAATAATAATAATAATAATAATAATAATAATAATAATAATAATAATAATAAAGTAAATTATGTTCTGCTTTATTTCTTACTGCCACATTATACAGAAATATATTTTTAGAGATTTTAGAGGTTTGATTGATATTTGAATAATTTAAAATAGTATCATAAAAAATTAATACATGAATAAATAGTCTGCACAAAATGCCAGTTCTGAATAACCAGGCTTTTGGTTAGGAACAGGGCAGGGGATAACAACCGAATTTATACAAATTTATAAATTATGTTTTAATGGTGTCTAAAATACAAAAAATAAAACATATCTAAAACCTATAGGCCATTGAATTCATGCATCTCAGATGACAATGCTGCACATAATCCTAGAAACCTGAGCTGCTACTGTCTGTAAAAGTTGCAAAAATGTTACCAATACCACCACAGATAGATCGGAGTTGCCCAAAGCAGTTCATAATGCCAAAAGATATTTCAAGTGAATCAAGAAGATAATAAACAGCACAGCAAGGTCAAACACATCTGCAGGAATTATAACTTAATATTGGTGCTTTAAAGCAAAAAAGGTTATTATTGTGGTCCCTTCCATTGCTATAATTAATCAAGCTATAACTGGTAGCCACCACCATTTATTTTAGTTAATAAACATCTGTTATAAACAAATTATTTTCTCAGGTCACCTGAGCTAGGAAAACATTTACTGTATGTTAGATAACTAGGCAGATTTAATTAGACCCATGTTTTTGTTATTAAAAATAAAGTTAGTTTTATCTTATAGTTCAACAATTTCCAAATATATATTATATAAACATATAACTGCTTTGTTAAATGCTTTTTTTTAAGAGCCTTTAATACACAAGTCAGTTAAGTGCCACTTGTGCCATGATTTTTATGTAAATGTTGTGGAACTCCATTCGCTACGCAAGTCTCACATGTGTAGTTTTAAAAGACTCACATGGTTCACCTAATAATCTCATTCTGCTGGTGAAATCACCATGGAAGTTTAAGACTATTACTGAAATGAAGGCTTACATACAGAGATTTTTCAACCCAGTTGGTAATCATGTAGTGTTGTCTGTAAATCTACCTACAAAATTTCACAAAACCCATTGAATGGACAAAAGCAATTATCATCAACATCTGGGGAGGGGGGACATGTTCCAGTCATGTTTCAGGTATAAAGCAGGCTATTATTTCACCTATCAAACCTGTAATGAAATGGTCCTCTACATCTGGGTGTAGTGCAGGACTGCTATATTGATACATAATCGGTGCTTTTGAAAACCAAGATAAAACAGATACAGTAACTCCCAACCCTGCCAATGCTGTTTTGTTCAATTGGCTGTAAGGCAGGAGACTCCAATCCCCAAATAATTGATTTTGCCGTGGAGCCTGGATAAAACCAAAATTATGGTGCCAACATAATAGCAGCACCACTATAAACATTCAAGCCAGGATACTGGAACCAACTGAACCAGGTTTTTACAGCAGTAGGGTAATGCCTAAATTATAGTCACATTATGAAGAGTTGTGTTAAATACACTGCCACTCAGGGGAAGGGGAGATTATTCTTATACGCCACACTCGGAGTTAATAAAATATATTAGTTATAGGCTGGGTTAGTGATTCAAGTTGGTAATGGTGGGACTTTTTTTGTTGTTGCTGCATCTTTGAGAGTAATGCATATGTGTTTTAAACATTACATGAAACAAGCCATGTTGCCTAGGAGATTTTGGTTATGAATGCAATAGTCAAGAAGTGACATTCTTTTACTATCAGGGTGTTCCATGTTTGTGAAAGCACATGAATGCAGTTTTGCATATGTAGTGATTATGAGGAAATCACCAGTTAAAAGAAAACTGGAATGTCTAAAGAAGATTCATGATGCCTATGGACACACACAAAAAAATGCAGTGCATAATAGATTGTATTTCTTTTTATTATAAAAATGCTCTTTTAAAAATAACAATACTGTTTAAAAATATTAATATTATTAAACATTGTTTGTGAAAATTTTAATTATCCCTAATACGTTTGTATTTTATGACAAATGTATGTATCATTCTACAAAAATTACAAAAAAAAAAACACATCAAATAACATGTTAAGTCAGTGGTTTGTAAATGGTGCTAGTAATACTGTCTGACTGCTATACAGTATATATTGGATT
Source organism: Acipenser ruthenus (assembly GCF_902713425.1). Lineage (NCBI taxonomy): Eukaryota > Metazoa > Chordata > Actinopteri > Acipenseriformes > Acipenseridae > Acipenser > Acipenser ruthenus. The sequence continues at coordinate 67,100,391 of NC_081189.1, forward strand.
ACAGTTAAGCCCCTGTACTCGGTCTTAATTTGAAAATAACTCAAGAAGATTATTTTGTTCTTAACACTATACTTCATAGTTTTTTCAGAGACACCCAAATTAGGACCATTTCAGTTATGTCTCCAGATACTGGCACTCATTTCCACTTTGTTAGGGACCTTGCATAAATGTGATTATATTCTGTGTTCACATTGTGTGGGCTTCAGTCCAAAGAAATATCATTTTAAAATGTCAGTCTCAAAATAATTATAGCTTAAAATACGATTTTTCTTTTTTACAATTGACAAAAATAGGATTCTTGTGTAAAATGTGTTTTCTGTACTCAGCAAACTTCTGAAAGGATTCGAAATCTGTATTTTTGAATTAGTAGAAGTACAGAAGTACAGATATGGCCAAAAGTTTTGAATTACCCTATAGCATCAACTGCTGAATAATGTCACATTAACATATTGAATTATATACCGTTTTGTAGTTTTCCATATAGTTAAATAACTGACAAATGTGACATTTCAAAATCTTACATGAAATACTGTACTACTATTATGGCTTCCAGTAAACTTTTGCAATATCATTTTGTCATTTATTTGATTACATGGAATAATAAAATATCTAAATTATGTTCATATAGTAAAGTGCAATAAGTTAAACATGATTATTGTGGACAGCATAATAATAATAATAATAATAATAATAATAATAATAATAATAATAATAATTAACTTCCACTAACGTTTTATTTGAATAAGAGATATACTGTATCTGGCTAAAACACTATTAGCCAAGTGCTCTGAGAATATCTGTTGCTGTTGGTTCTCACAATAAAATCTCAAAAGTACAACTCGCCTTTTGGACCACACAGTTGTTGTTTTAGTGAGTTGTTATGAAAGATATATAAAGTACAGAAAAGTATAAATAGATGGAATAGAAAAAAATAGCTATTAAATTAGAAGAAAATTATAGAATCAGACTGAAACCAATTTTGCTTCAGTTTACCAACATGGTGACACATGACCAAAAATAGCATGTGCTATTATCCACAAAACAGACCAATAGTCACTCCAGCAGTCAACTGTCAACGAACTACTGCCCTCTGAAATTGCAGTTTTAATTAAACAGATTTTGACACATTATAGCCTGTAACTTTGGGTCATGTAACCCACTATCTGTCACTTTTTCAACTATGCCTCAACTCCAGTAAATAGCTGTATACGGTGCTATTTTGGAGTACTGAAGACACAAAGAAGTAGGAAACTACACAACAGTTAAAAGGATGTTGTAAAAGCAGCAAGACTGTAGCTATTTCTGACAATAGCATTGTAACAGGTATTTGAAACCATTCAAAGTAGTGCTGTTACGTCAGTGGTTGTATATTGTCTCCTTGGACAGTTTCTTTGTTTCTTTGCTTTATAGTTCAGCACATTCTGTACAATGTTTTAGAAATGCAGTCATCTGTTCATCGTGGACACTGTAAGTCAGTCTGTGCTCTGTGCTCTGATCTTCAAGTCCTGTTTGCTGCTGGAGAATCTTGAGTCGACTGGGAGCTTGATCTGTTTGCTCCTGATTGATCAGGGCTATTGTCCAGCAACACTTCAGCAGCATCCATCTCTATGTGCATAAGGTTCCTATTGCCAATGTGTATTCTGACGGGGGCAGCTTGATCGCCTGAATCCTAACAAATTAAAGGTTTGGATTATTTATTTATTAATATGTTTTCAATATTATTACAAAAACGACTTTTCTTAAGTTCTACATTTTAATATTGCTTTCTTGAATCATTGATGAATATTAGAATTTTCAATTACCTGTCTTCTCAGCTGCAGCTCTAAACGGACTATATCTTCCTGAAGATCTTGTATTTTGCTTTGTGCCCTCTCTCGATCAGCTCGCTCAAACTTAAAATCATCTTTATAAATAAGAACCTGAAAAAATAAAGAAGTGATTATAACCGGATGTTATTTTTACATCACTGTTAGGTTTGTAGCCTATTGGTCCCTCACACAAAAAGTATAGTCAGGGGTTAATAACAATTCCGAAAAAAAACAGGGTCCAAGGGTCCTCCATTGGACTCGTTTTTTAAACAAAAGCAACTTTCCTTAGAATAAAACAATTGTATACAACTGGAGAAAATGACTTTGTTGCAGCTGCTGTTAAATTGCCTGTACAACTTTAAGAACTGCATTTAAGAAATGTATGAGTGACAAAGTACCTGTTGTTCAAGTGTTTGGATGCGTTCTCTGTCTGTTTTCCTGGTTTCCTCCAGGTCTCTGCTGAACCTGTTGCATTCCTTCATCTTGTCTTCCAAAAGCCGGTTAAGCCTCAGGATCTCCTGCTGCATCATGTCCATGTTGGTCTGCACTGAGCCAAAGCCCTGCTTTGAATTCACTTTCAGTTTCTGACACAGTCCTTTCACATACTCTTCCCTGCTAGCATCATACTTCTGCCACTTGGCATTCAAGCTTTCTACCTGTGGCACAAAACAAAACAATACTGTCTTTAACATATAAATGATATAACTTGTCAACTCAAGTGTCTTTGAACAGCATTCAAAATATTGTCATGGAGTACAAAGAATAACTTACATGAACCACTTTCTGCTGTAAAGTTTTATTTTCTTCCTGTAGCTGGCATACTATAGCTTTAAGATGAGCAGTCTCATTAGAGTTTGTACACTGAAGCTGTGGGAAAAAAAAAAATACATTAACATATTACAACCTGTGGTCAGGATAACATTTACTATTTTAGTTATTTTCAGGTTATTTTATCAAAATATATATGGTATACTTTCAGGTAATTTTATAAGAATAATCCCCTGAAATAAAAGTAAAAAATCCATGTTGTTTACACTTGCTTTTGGGAAGTCCCTACTTATCCTGTAGCAGAGAAAAAACATTTCACTGCTGGTAAATGATATACTAAAACTGTTGACATCCAAGAACACAACTATCGATATTATTAAAAATTTCAAAAGCTTCCACCTCCAAATGGACAGTTACTGTTTTGTTTTTTCAGTTTCAATATCAGCTCTGTGAAATTCCCAAAGCAGCTTCCGATAAACATGTGGCTATTATCCGTGAAATTAAATTATACTGGTTTAAACTTGTATGAATATGCCTACCACCCCTTACTGTCAGTAAACATGACACTATCAGAGTTTGGTAGAAAATCCTGGGCCTAAATAATTGTTAGTGTATTTTAAATTCTGTAAACGTGATCCGGCATACCTTGCTAGATTGTTCTGTATGAATCTGTTCATCCACGGATTCAGGATGTTTCTTCTGTTTACCCTCCAGTCTTTGTGATACCTGCTGACATACTTCCACTGTGGCAGCCAGCTGAGCCCGGAGCTGCTCTGCCTCATCAGTGAGGGAATGACACAGCACCTCCCTGGTTGCCTGGACCCTTTCCTTCTCTGCTAGAACTCCCTGGAGCCGCAAAATCTCCAGGTCTTTCTCATGTGGAGTTCTGCTTGTCATTCTCTGCATTTCTTCATCTTTTTCTCTCAAGTCCTTTTGCAGTTTCTGAAGCTCCTGCAATTAAAAGTGAACACCAATAGTCTTCTAGCACAGTTTGGAGTAATACAAGGTTGCCATGCAACAGAGATTAAATTGGACAATGATATGTTGCTGCATCTGTTTGTCCAGAGCCTGAGCAAGAATCTCCTTTATTTTGATCTCCTGAACAACATTATTTCCATATTTAGCAGAAATATGTAGTCGACTTATTTATTACTGTAAAAAATGTTATTATGTAGACATATTCAATAAATAAGTAAAAGCGACTTCATAAAATAATTTGGTTTTACAACCAAATTATTCTGACTCATTAGGACATACCAGATGTCATTCCTGGGTACTCTGAGCCCCTTTCACACTGGTGCTCGTGCTTGGGTTGTGGGGTGACAGCTTTGATCCCGGTCAAGCGAGACAAAATAAATGCATGTTGATTATAGGTAAGCGACAAGTGGTATTGCATTTGTGTACTTTCCTGCTTCTGTCACCCAGTTCGCAGTGCGAAATCTCGTAGCCGACCTGCAAAACACCGGGTCATGACCCGGGTAGGTTCCGACCTGGGTAGAGCATGCCAGTGTGAAAGGGGCTTAGGTCATTCTAAATTTCAGACCGTTACTTTATTGGACAACTGAAGAAACATTGCTTTAGCTGGCCAATAATCAGGCTGCCACAAGCATATTAATAAGAGGGAATTTACATATCATGGTCATGAACAAAAAGTGGATGGGGGCTCTGCTTGTCCTGCACCCACTTTTGGTTTGTTACTAAAATGATCAGTTGTGACTGTTAAACTTCTTTATCATTTTAGTAATAATTCTCATCAAGGAAATTATAATAACTAGGACTGGTTACATACAGGGCAGGGTGTATCACTTCGACTGCGATTTCTCAGAACATATCACATACTGTAGGCTTAAATTACCATGATAGACATGGTTATAAAATATGTCTTATATAAAAGTATAAGGCCCGCACAAAGAGCAACTGTCTAATCTGAAACTATGTAATTTCCCCATTCGCAATATGACTATGTCATGCGTCACTGACGTTGATAGATAACATGCAAAAGCAATAATTCTGCATTATTTATATATACATATAATACATATATAATACATAATTCCATTAACCAATGGAAATGGTTAATCTATTTCAACGACATATTTCCATTAGTTAATCAAACCCATAATGGTGTTAGTTGTAGTTTATTTTCCTCAGACTACGTCACAATTTTTTTTTTTTTTTAGAAATAGCAACAGTATCATGTGTCGTTACTGTACTACAGCATAGCCTTCACCGCTCGACGTATTATAAAATAATAACAGAAAACAAACACGCAAAAATAATAAAAGTATTACTCACTAGTTTCATTGTTTCCAACTGCTGTTCGGAACTTCTTTCAGTCTCTTTCTGTTGCTGTTTAAGTTTGCTGATTTCCTTACACAGATTCTCGAATAAGGACTTTGAAGGTCCAAAAACCAGTGGCCCCTCTTCTCCCACATGAACAGTGGCGTTTTCGTATCTTGCTAGCCTCGCCTTTAGGTCCCCGATTATATTGTCTTGTACGCGGACGTGATGGTTCATTCTGGCCAGTTCCAGCCGTGTTTCGTGGTAGAAAGTGCTCAAAGTTGTATAGCTTTGTAGTTTGGTTTTAAGCATTGCGTTTTCCATCTTGATTTGTTCCATCATCTCTTCTCTTTGATTATATCCGTGGTTCGGTGTTTCTGTGCTGTTGAAGCTGCTGTGGGAAGACATAGTACGTTGATGAACTATTCCGCTTGCATGCCAAATGTGTTGGGACAGAAATTCACCTCTATAAATAAAACACCTTCTATAACAATAATATTACACTACAGTACCTGTACGCAAACGGTAACTAATATCTACAACTGGCAAATCAATGCAATTAAACATATATGAACATTAAATTGCGAAATTAATAATATTCCAAAACGGTGTAGGGGGAATTCCTTTTGGTACTTCCCCGCTGTTCCGGCGGACTTTTTATGTAATTTTCTTTGTTTCTAATGCCAGGCTCCTTTCCGTATTGCTCTGATTAATCCTTGCTGGTAACCCAACTCAGAAGATTGAGTGTTTTATTATTATTATTATTATTATTATTATTATTGAAACGTTATACTGGTACAATTCACCTTTCAAGAAAATACCATTTCGATGCACATGCGCATTGATGCTTCCTGTCTGTCCGGTTTACGTAGGCAACTGTATATGGTAATGAAGTAAGTCTTTGGTTGCTTAACTTTTTTTTTTTTTTTTTTTTTTTTTTTTTTTTTTTTTTTTATACCGTCTGAGTTATTTTTGGTTTCTTTCAATCAGAAAACGTTTGAGTTACCATTTACTATGATGTGCCTGTTCCATTGTTTATAAACTTTTCCAGCTCTATAATTTTACTGTGTGTAATGTATTGTCTAATTAAAGTTTAATTATGAAGTTGTGTACTGTTTTATAAAGCGTAAGCATTAAAGCCTACAAGCCCTTTTAAAAAAAAAAGGTTGTTAGTTAGAACTATTATTATTGTTTAAAGTCTGTTTTGAGTTTGATATTTAAAAAATCTTACTTGGACTGTAGTTAAAATAAACTTTACGTATTTAGTAAAACAGGCTAGTAAAAGCGTCGGTGAATTTGTGAATAAGACACACACGCAAAAAAAAACACCTGTCATAACACTGAGTAGTATGAAGGCATTCAGAAAAACAGTGAGTCAGGGTGTTTAAACAGTTTTTGACAATGTGATAATTCCTACAAGATTACGTCAGTTACGTTGGCAGTTGCATATCTGTCTATTTAAAGTCTATTGAATTTATTTTTCCTGTATTTAATGTATTTGCGTCGTTTTTTTTACTGTTGTATTGAATGTACTATGCCCTGTATTTCACTGTATTTAATGTTATGCATTGTTCCACACTATCTTGTAAAGTGCTTTATGACGGTGGTCCACTATGAAAGGCGCTATATAAAATAAATATTGATTGACTGATTTCGTGAGTAGAACTGACTTGCAGCTTTACAGAGTACATGTCAGTGGGGTAATTTGTGACAAATTATACAAATCTGTTGACTCCAAGACAATTTTATTTGACAGATGTACACAGTAGTGCATATTTTTCATCGTTGTAAATTGCCACCTAGGAGTACTTGGGTGTGACTAATATAATTTAGGGCTTAGGATGAGGCTATAATTTATTTGCATTTTTTTTAAGATTCATTTTCAGCAGTCATATTAACCCCCACTCACCACCGCATGGAGTAGTCATAACACAAAAGGAGACAAATCACCCACCCTGTGGGGCATAAAATATGTCTTAAATCCCCAAGTAAATCCCCACTTTACCCCAGGATTGCCAAGAGGATTTTTCTCACATTATATGGAGCAGGAAAACAGGCAAATCCCACACCTTCTTGTGCAAGCAAGACCGGACTCCAGGTAATGCCTCATTATTTCTTTGACTGATGCATTACTCACATGACCCTTCATGCCTTCAGATTCAGATGTCTTTCTAAATAGAAATGGCAGATGTGGGTGTTTTTGTAACTAGTACCAGTAACAAATGCTGTATCAACAGTGAACATTCCTAGAAAGCATTTGCTGAAAGGGAATTCTGATTGATGAAGTCACATTCAATGGTAAACTGTAGTGAACTGTAATGTGCGTGTCCCTACAGTCCATTCATGGTATATAGTATCTGGGAATAAGCCATCAAGTTCATAGTAATAAAGGCAACTTTCTCTTTTTTGCTTGTAACTTGTAAGCAACTTGTCAGGATGGCCGAGTGGTCTAAGGCGCCAGACTCAAGGACTTCTGAAGTCTTTCCATATAAATGGGTATTCTGGTCTCCGAATGGAGGCGTGGGTTCAAATCCCACTTCTGACAAACTTTTTTTTTTTTTTTTTTGTAACTCTCTTAGTTTCTTCAAATTTATATTCTAGTTAATTTAAGTGATTCACCAAACTGGCATGAACAACATTTTTAAAAAACTTAAGTAATAAAAAAACAGTGGCCAGTACGGGGATCGAACCCGCGACCTTGGCGTTATTAGCACCACGCTCTAACCAACTGAGCTAACCGGCCAAGACATTAGTATGGCAATAAAATGTCAAGGACACTTTGTGTTTATGTAAGTTCAGTTCAGGCACGGGGTCGAAAACCATACCCTCCTGGGTCACCTGGGGGCCACAGGAGAAGTGATGCTTTGTCTAACTGGACTTTCTCCAGAAAAGCCGGGAGCAACGGTATAGGTGGGAAAGCGAACAAAAACGCTCTAGGCCATTCATGCACTAAAATGTCAGTAATACGTTCAGTAATATTTTCCTGTTAATTTGTAGATCCATGTATCAGGAACCCCGGCTAGCTCAGTCGGTAGAGCATGAGACTCTTAATCTCAGGGTCGTGGGTTCGAGCCCCACGTTGGGCGAGTGTGTTTTTTTTTTTTTTTTTTACATCAATAATATTTAAAACCATGTACCTGGGCCATACCCTGGTTAACACGGGTCCCAACGACTCACCTCAGGATGTGGGTCCACAAACTTTGACTCGCGTTGAGTGAGACAAAATGCATGACGGCCGTTCTTAAGCTGACAAGATAACAAATAGCCACAACTGAGTGAAACTTTCACTTCCGCAAGGAATGTTTTTGTTTATTCTGTTTAGCCATATTTTTGTTGCTTGAAACACACCATGAGCCAGATTGCAGCAGGGATGAAGAAACATTTGCTCTAATCAACATTTGCGAAGCTTGGATGGAAGCGTCTGTAACAAACTGCTTCCGGGGCATTGATACGCACATTTTGTACTTGCATCTGTCACCCAGGTCAACCCTGCTTTATCAAAAGCACTGTGAAATCGCATACCCGACCCGCATGACACAGGGTCCTGCCCGGGTAGGTTCCGACCCTGATAGAGCATGCCAGTGTGAAAGGGGCTTACGTAAACGCTATTGGTTAAGCCAGTCTCTAAGAATTAACAGTTGCTGAAGACGAACTTGTGTTATTCTGATGTGGAGTCTATTATAACTTTTTACCACTGACACATCTTTCTGCAGTTGCAACTGTAACAGGTATTGTGGCCAAAAGCACCAGTAGATTGAATACATCAGGATACAGAAGTCCCAGGTCGTGTTCTTTACAGACCTTCATGAGTTCTGGCAGACATTGCATTGTCCAATTCCCGAGCATTAAAAATAGAAATGTGGTGTACTCAACTTTTCGTCCGTTCTCAGGCTGCGCAAAAGATTTAAACAGCTCTCTACGACACTTACTGCACTGGCAAAATTAATGTTCTCCCTCTGCAAAAAAGTTTGCATAAAAGAGCATAATTTTAAAAATGTGCTGTTTTTCCTCTGATTGTACTCTGCAGCTGTACTCTGCGTCCTTAACTGCACGTTATGAGGAAAAACGTTAGGTTACTTAAGGTAACCCTAGTTCCCTGAAAGAGAAGATGACCACCAAACATTATGTATGGGATATTCCTGCCCTTGAGGTAGGTATCGCTGAGCTCTCTATACCAGAGCTGCCGAAGGCCCCTTCCTGGGATGACGCACTCGGTCCCGCCCACCGAGGGTATAAAACCGTCACTCACAGGAAGATCTCCCTCTTTTTCCATCGAACCCGTGAGGGCGATTGAAGCAACCTCGTGGTTGGTGGTCGTCTTCTCTTTCAGGGAACCAGGGTTACGGTAAGTAACCTAACGTTCCCTTTCAATTCGAAGACGACCAACCAAACATTATGTATGGGATAATGTATACCAGAGCCGTCACAAGGGAGAAGGAACAGCAGCATATGAGGGATGCACAAGCACTGTCTAACCCAGAGGTAAGCGATGTGAACTTACTCCCTCAAGGACCCTTGTGCCTACAGAAGGCAAGGCAGGGTATACCACATTAATACGGCAGAAACTGTAGAAAGTATGCGGTGTAGCCCAGCTAGCCGCAGTACAAATGTCAGACATCGAGGCACCTTTAAAAGGGCCCAAGATGCAGCCAACCCTCTAGTTGAGTGTGCGGCTACCCTACCAGGTGGGTGTAAGCCAGCACCATTATACGCAGTCGACATTGCATCCACAATCCAGTGCGACAGACGCTGCTTAGAGAGGGGCTGCCCAAGAGTTCATGTTCCGTGACAGACAAAGAGCTGGTCAGATTGACGCAAAGCTCTTGTCCCAAGTACGTAGCATTTCAATGCCCACACTGGGCAGAGGAAATTCAATCTCTCTTCCTCCGTTGAAGCAAACGGAGGTGGATGAAAAGTCTCCATTTCCACAGATTGGTTAACGTGGAAAGCTGTAATCACCTTGGGGAGGAAAGCGGGGTTGGTGCGCAGCGACACCCTGCTTCCATCCTCCCAAACGCGCATGCAAGAGCTGTGCACAGACAGCGCCTGCAGCTCACTGATCTGCTTAGCAAAGGTGATAGCTAAGAGGAAGGCTGTCTTCATAGACAGGTACATCAGCTCTGTGGAGTTTAAGAGCCCCTAGTACAGTATTAAGGCTCCATTCGGGGAGAACAGTCCTCCTAGGAGGGCGTAATCGCTGTGCGCCTTTAAAAAAACGGGTAGACAAAAAATATGCACCCAGAGACATAGAATCTATGGGGGCTTGGCAAAGATGGAAGGTGATCTCCCATCATCAAGCAGTTCTTGCAGGAACAGCAAAATGACTGGCACAGGGCAAGTAATAGGGTCATGGTTTCCAGCCAGACACCAAGCTTGAAAAAACTTCCACTTATAGGTATATAAGGACCTAGTGGAGTCCGCCCTAGCGCGCTGCATCGTACTCACAACCGCGTCCGATAGCCCTAGGGTTAGACAGCGGTCCCTTTCAGAGGCCAGACCCATAACTGGAACCTGCCTGGTTCTGGGTGCCAAAGAGAGCCCTTTGCCTGACTAAGGAGATCCAAACGAAGTGGAATCTCCCAGGGCTGGCCGTGCACCAGCTGGCAGAAGGTCGGAAACCATAGCCTCCTGGGCCACCTGGGGGCCACTAGGAGAAATGATGCTTTCTCTAACTGGACTTTCTCCAGAAAAGCCGGGAGCAACGCTATAGGTGGGAAAGCGTACAAAAACGCTTTGGGCCATTTGTGCGCTAGGGCGTCTACGCCGAGTGGACCGCCTAAGCGTTGGAGGGAGTACCATAGGGGGCAAGCGAAGAGATCGACCAGCGCCTTCCCGAACCATTCCCAAATGCGCTCAATAGACCGTCGGCCTCCCTAGTGGTTGACACGCTACCACCATTGTGCTGTCCGTCTGGATCAGCACATGTGCGCCGCTCAACACTGGGAGGTAGTGCCTGCGTTCCCTCTGCCTGCCGGTTGGGCTCGGTTATGTGCTGGTGTGCCCTGAAGGCTATGCCTTAGGTCACTCAGCGGAGCTGTGGGGACTGGAACTGTTCTGGTGACAGTTTGAGTCTGAGGAGCTCGCCAGCGGTTCGACCTGCCCCATGCAGGAGCACGGGGAAGGAGCAACGCGGCCACCTGACGGGACGCCTCGCGTTCCTGGTTGGATTTTTGCAAAATCTCCTCCACCACTGACCCAAACGTATGTCCCGGGGATATGGGCGAATCCAGCAGCGCGGCCTTATCCGCATCAGGGACCCTGGCCCAAGGGGGGTAAATGGGGCATCAAAAGACGTGCCCCCATGCGTTCTGTATAGGTTATAATTGGCTATATTTTGGGGTGCTGCTGTTCGTGACGTACGGCTTGCTCACTAAAATCTTTAGTGTTTTTGCAAAGAGGGGGTTATAACCTATCTAGGGATACCTCGATATTTAGTGAGCAATGCGTCTAAGGGGGTTAAATGGGGCGAAACAAGAAGGTAATATAGGGTACCGCTATGCTGCTGATACAGATTTGTTATTAATATTTTCGGTTTTTTTAAAAAAAAATTTTTAAAGGAGCGATTATTTTTTAAATAGTGGCCATATATTAATTGAGCAAGATGTGTAAGTGAGTTAAAACACACAGAAAAACGACACGCTGCTTTGTCAACTACATCGCAAATAAGGAACCGGGAATAAGTAACCAACTTCCAGGTGGTGGTACATTCTGTTCTTGCATGGTATTCCGCATTGAATTTATTGTTGAACAGATTTCTACTGCTAGTTTGATTTATTATTTTTTGTACTATTTTTTTTACTTGCATAGTAATATTTACTGCGACGAAAAGCCTTAGGAAGATCCACCGGCTGAAAGATATAAAACAGTCGATGGCGAACCCTGTACCACTCCTTTTCATCCACGTTGACAGCAAACATCCAGACTGAAGTCAGAGGCGAGTGAGGAAGCACAAGAACCGTCCTCGGTAGGTGTAATAAACTCGCTGTAATTCGTTTTATGTACAAACCACGTCCCACGTAAAGAAACTTGTAGGCAACTTGTCAGGATGGCCGAGTGGTCTAAGGCGCCAGACTCAAGGACTGCTGAAGTCTTTCCATATAAATGGGTATTCTGGTCTCCGAATGGAGGCGTGGGTTCAAATCCCACTTCTGACAAACTTTTTTTTTTTTTTTGGTAACTCTCTTAGTTTCTTCAAATTTATATTCTAGTTAATTTAAGTGATTCACCAAACTGGCATGAACAACATTTTTTTAAAAAAAATATTTTAAAAAAACTTAAGTAATGAAAAAACAGTGGCCAGTACGGGGATCGAACCCGCGACCTTGGCGTTATTAGCACCACGCTCTAACCAACTGAGCTAACCGGCCAAGACATTAGTATGGCAATAAAATGTCAAGGACACTTTGTGTTTATGTAAGTTCAGTTCAGGCACGGGGTCGAAAACCATACCCTCCTGGGTCACCTGGGGGCCACAGGAGAAGTGATGCTTTGTCTAACTGGACTTTCTCCAGAAAAGCCGGGAGCAACGGTATAGGTGGGAAAGCGTACAAAAACGCTCTGAGCCATTCATGCTCTAAAATGTCAGTAATACGTTCAGTAATATTTTCCTGTTAATTTGTAGATCCACGTGTCAGGAAGCCCGGCTAGCTCAGTCGGTAGAGCATGAGACTCTTAATCTCAGGGTCGTGGGTTCGAGCCCCACGTTGGGCGAGTGTGTTTTTTTTTTTTTTTTTTACATCAATAATATTTATTCAGTTTTATTCAGTTAAACGAAAAATGTGTAAAGATACAACCGATTAACAGCATTACTTATTATTATTAAATGCATACCTAAAATGAACCACTGATCTATAATCTGTTGAAGATAATAATATATAGATCATATGCCCCACTATTGCATTATTATAAAATTGACTCTGCAAATAAGTGATATTTTGCTTTCATTTTGTTCATATATATATATATATATATACACACACACACACACACACTTTCTACCGATTTGCTTTAAACATCTCTTCCGTTTTGGAATCAACATTTTTCGATCTTCAGTATTCTTGTCACCTTTTTGTTGGTCATGTAGTTGCTTTTCTGGCGACCTTGGTGTTATTAGCACCACTCTCTAAACAACTGAGCTAACCAGCCAAGACATTAATGGGGCAATAAAATATCAAGGACACTGTGTTTATGTACGTTCAGTAATATTTTCCTGTTAATTTGTATTGAACGAGTTACACATGAAGCCCGTCAATCTTGGTAATAGCTTGGTAGTTTTGACCAATCATAGCCCGTGTCGCTACCACCAGGAAAGTGCCAATCACATTTCGCAGACCTACCAAGAATCAAGTGACAGAATTATCCAATCAGATCTCGTAGAACTACCAAGAATACTGAGCGTTTTCAACGGTGGGAGATTATTGAATCTTGAAGTCTTTTGGTTTATTTCCAAATACAATCATCTGAAGGTAAGAATTGTATTACAGTATTATTTTAATTGGCACTAGTACTGTACGTATAGTCACCAAGAATTAAAAAATGCCAATAATAATTTATGTTCGTATTACAGATATCAGCTGTAGAAATGCGCGGATAGTAAACTCTATTTTGTAATATATTATCAATAAAAAATACACAAATTGACATTTTTACAATAGGTGTCAGTTCTGAGTGTTATATGTAATATTTACAACAGCTAGAAACTTGTTTGAGGGACTGTTTTATCCAAAGTGCAATTATATTTAATACATTTCTCCGTTATAATGGTACTGTAATACTTGTATCCGGAACAACAGAAATCGTACCATGGGTAAAAAAAAAAAAATAGTACCATATAGTACCGTGGTATAGTGTTGCATTATAGTGTAGATACCATGATACTACTTAGAAATAAAAAGTACAATTGTGTTATCATGGTGGTACTGCATTATAGTACCATAATAGTGCGTTGTACATTGATAGTATAGGATACATTGTGTTTTTCTATCATTTATTTTTAATTATGTATCCATGAACGTTATATTACTGTATTTAACTTTATGTTTTTTTAAGTTTAATTTAGTTTTCATTGAAAAATGATCTTGTTTTGAAAGCAATACTTAAAAAATGTGAACATGGGTACTCCGTGCTTTTTTTTTTTTTGTTTTAAATAATCTCTCTTTTTTCAACAATAAATGCTCAAGTCCCTTTTGCCATTGTATAGTAGTGTATATTTGTTTTCACCCAGTGAACACCTATTTTTGAAGTGACTTTGGGCTATAAACCCTGCAGAAATCTGGCAACCCTGAGTGTCAGTGACAGCGTTCCCCTTTCCCATTCTGAAAATAAATAGTTATGTAAGTAATAAAAATATATCTTAAACTTTCAGGTTTTTAAAAAAGATTTGTGTCGCTCTTAAAAGAGCCTTTGGTGGTTGAATGGATGTTTTGTTTATGAATGCATCTCGACAATTATTATTATTATTTATTTCTTAGCAGACGCCCTTATCCAGGGCGACTTACAATCGTAAGCAAATACATTTCAAGTGTTACAATACGAGTAATACAATAAGAGCAAGAAATACAATAACTTTTGTTCAAGTGTGACAAACCACAATTCAATAATACAGCAGATAATAGTGATAGTTACATCAGGATATGATTAAATAGTGATAGTTACATCAGGATATGATTAAATACAAAATACTACAGGTTAAACACTTGGCAGATTACAGTACTCTGAAGTGCAGGATTAAATGCAGTAAAATAGGGGGCAGATAAGAGCAAAATAAAGCACATTTAAATGAAGGGCGATAGTGTCCCAGGATACAAACAGAGGAGTTCTACAGGTGCTGTTTGAATAGGTGAGTCTTAAGGAGGTGCCGGAATGTGGTCAGGGACTGGGCAGTCCTGACATCTGTAGGAAGGTCATTCCACCACTGCGGAGCAAGGGTGGAGAAGGAGCGGGCTCTGGAGGCAGGGGAGCGTAGCGGAGGTAGAGCCAGTCTTCTAGTGCAGGCGGAGCGGAGAGGTCGAGTGGGGGTGTAGGGAGAGATGAGGGACAATTCCTGCCGTACCGTTCTCTCCACATACATTCATCCAGGTGCAGTGGTATCATCTCTTCTGCTGTGCCCTGCATTGTTATAAATTGTTTCTTAACACGGGCCCAGTAGTTCTCCACGTTGTATGGTATGTGGATACCTTTGGTATGTGGATACCTCAATACCACGGCTAACAAAAGACGTTTAAAAAAAACAACAAAAAAACACTGCGATACTGTTGCAGGTCTTGTGAGGAAGTTTCTGCGTGATTTAAAGGCAGACTCATTTGTGTTGTGTCATGATGAAAAAGGTGATCTCCCAGCATCAAGCAGTTCTTGCAGGAACAGCAAAATGACTGGCACAGGGCAAGTAATAGGGTCATGGTTTCCAGCCAGACACCAAGCTTGAAAAAACTTCCACTTATAGGTATATAAGGACCTAGTGGAGTCCGCCCTAGCGCTCTGCATCGTACTCACAACCGCGTCCGATAGCCCTAGGGTTAGACAGCGGTCCCTTTCAGGGGCCAGACCCATAACTGGAACCTGCCTGGTTCTGGGTGCCAAAGAGAGCCCTTTGCCTGACTAAGGAGATCCAAACGAAGTGGAATCTCCCAGGGCTGGCCGTGCACCAGCTGGCAGAAGGTCGGAAACCATAGCCTCATGGGCCACCTGGGGGCCACTGGGAGAAATGATGCTTTCTCTAACTGGACTTTCTTCAGAAAAGCCGGGAGCAACGCTATAGGTGGGAAAGCGTACAAAAACGCTTTGGGCCATTCGTGCGCTAGGGCGTCTACGCCGAGTGGACCGCCTAAGCGTTGGAGGGAGTACCATAGGGGGAAAGCGAAGAGATCGACCAGCGCCTTCCCGAACCATTCCCAAATGCGCTCAATAGACCGTCGGCCTCCCTAGTGGTTGACACGCTACCACCATTGTGCTGTCCGTCTGGATCAGCACATGTGCGCCGCTCAACACTGGGAGGTAGTGCCTGCGTTCCCTCTGCCTGCCGGTTGGGCTCGGTTATGTGCTGGTGTGCCCTGAAGGCTATGCCTTAGGTCACTCAGCGGAGCTGTGGGGACTGGAACTGTTCTGGTGACAGTTTGAGTCTGAGGAGCTCGCCAGCGGTTCGACCTGCCCCATGCAGGAGCACGGGGAAGGAGCAACGCGGCCACCTGACGGGACGCCTCGCGTTCCTGGTTGGATTTTTGCAAAATCTCCTCCACCACTGACCCAAACGTATGTCCCGGAGATATGGGCGAATCCAGCAGCGCGGCCTTATCCGCATCAGGGACCCTAGCCCAAGGGGGGTAAATGGGGCATCAAAAGACGTGCCCCCATGCGTTCTGTATAGGTTATAATCGGCTATATTTTGGGGTGCTGCTGTTCGTGACGTACGGCTTGCTCACTAAAATCTTTAGTGTTTTTGCAAAGAGGGGGTTATAACCTATCTAGGGATACCTCGATATTTAGTGAGCAAGGCGTCTAAGGGGGTTAAATGGGGCGAAACAAGAAGGTAATATAGGGTACCGCTATGCTGCTGATACAGATTTGTTATTAATATTTTCGGTTTTTTAAAAAAAAAAATTTTAAAGGAGCGATTATTTTTTAAATAGTGGCCATATATTAATTGAGCAAGATGTGTAAGTGAGTTAAAACACACAGAAAAACGACACGCTGCTTTGTCAACTACATCGCAAATAAGGAACCGGGAATAAGTAACCAACTTCCAGGTGGTGGTACATTCTGTTCTTGCATGGTATTCCGCATTGAATTTATTGTTGAACAGATTTCTACTGCTAGTTTGATTTATTATTTTTTGTACTATTTTTTTTACTTGCATAGTAATATTTACTGCGACGAAAAGCCTTAGGAAGATCCACCGGCTGAAAGATATAAAACAGTCGATGGCGAACCCTGTACCACTCCTTTTCATCCACGTTGACAGCAAACATCCAGACTGAAGTCAGAGGCGAGTGAGGAAGCACAAGAACCGTCCTCGGTAGGTGTAATAAACTCGCTGTAATTCGTTTTATGTACAAACCACGTCCCACGTAAAGAAACTTGTAGGCAACTTGTCAGGATGGCCGAGTGGTCTAAGGCGCCAGACTCAAGGACTGCTGAAGTCTTTCCATATAAATGGGTATTCTGGTCTCCGAATGGAGGCGTGGGTTCAAATCCCACTTCTGACAAACTTTTTTTTTTTTTTTGGTAACTCTCTTAGTTTCTTCAAATTTATATTCTAGTTAATTTAAGTGATTCACCAAACTGGCATGAACAACATTTTTTTAAAAAAAATATTTTAAAAAAACTTAAGTAATGAAAAAACAGTGGCCAGTACGGGGATCGAACCCGCGACCTTGGCGTTGTTAGCACCACGCTCTAACCAACTGAGCTAACCGGCCAAGACATTAGTATGGTAATAAAATGTCAAGGACACTTTGTGTTTATGTAAGTTCAGTTCAGGCACGGGGTCGAAAACCATACCCTCCTGGGTCACCTGGGGGCCACAGGAGAAGTGATGCTTTGTCTAACTGGACTTTCTCCAGAAAAGCCGGGAGCAACGGTATAGGTGGGAAAGCGTACAAAAACGCTCTGAGCCATTCATGCTCTAAAATGTCAGTAATACGTTCAGTAATATTTTCCTGTTAATTTGTAGATCCACGTGTCAGGAAGCCCGGCTAGCTCAGTCGGTAGAGCATGAGACTCTTAATCTCAGGGTCGTGGGTTCGAGCCCCACGTTGGGCGAGTGTGTTTTTTTTTTTTTTTTTACATCAATAATATTTATTCAGTTTTATTCAGTTAAACGAAAAATGTGTAAAGATACAACCGATTAACAGCATTACTTATTATTATTATTATTAAATGCATACCTAAAATGAACCACTGATCTATAATCTGTTGAAGATAATAATATATAGATCATATGCCCCACTATTGCATTATTATAAAATTGGCTCTGCAAATAAGTGATATTTTGCTTTCATTTTGTTCATATATATATATATATATATATATATATATATATACACACACACACACACACACACACACACACACACACACACACACACTTTCTACCGATTTGCTTTAAACATCTCTTCCGTTTTGGAATCAACATTTTTCGATCTTCAGTATTCTTGTCACCTTTTTGTTGGTCATGTAGTTGCTTTTCTGGCGACCTTGGTGTTATTAGCACCACTCTCTAAACAACTGAGCTAACCAGCCAAGACATTAATGGGGCAATAAAATATCAAGGACACTGTGTTTATGTACGTTCAGTAATATTTTCCTGTTAATTTGTATTGAACGAGTTACACATGAAGCCCGTCAATCTTGGTAATATCTTGGTAGTTTTGACCAATCATAGCCCGTGTCGCTACCACCAGGAAAGTGCCAAT
This sequence comes from Acipenser ruthenus, assembly GCF_902713425.1. NCBI lineage: Eukaryota > Metazoa > Chordata > Actinopteri > Acipenseriformes > Acipenseridae > Acipenser > Acipenser ruthenus. Next base: position 67,118,656 of record NC_081189.1, read on the forward strand.
CACATTTCGCAGACCTACCAAGAATCAAGTGACAGAATTATCCAATCAGATCTCGTAGAACTACCAAGAATACTGAGCGTTTTCAACGGTGGGAGATTATTGAATCTTGAAGTCTTTTGGTTTATTTCCAAATACAATCATCTGAAGGTAAGAATTGTATTACAGTATTATTTTAATTGACACTAGTACTGTACGTATAGTCACCAAGAATTAAAAAATGCCAATAATAATATATGTTCGTATTACAGATATCAGCTGTAGAAATGCGCGGATAGTAAACTCTATTTTGTAATATATTATCAATAAAAAATACACAAATTGACATTTTTACAATAGGTGTCAGTTCTGAGTGTTATATGTAATATTTACAACAGCTAGAAACTTGTTTGAGGGACTGTTTTATCCAAAGTGCAATTATATTTAATACATTTGTCCGTTATAATGGTACTGTAATACTTGTATCCGGAACAACAGAAATCGTACCATGGGTAAAAAAAAAAAAATAGTACCATATAGTACCGTGGTATAGTGTTGCATTATAGTGTAGATACCATGATACTACTTAGAAATAAAAAGTACAATTGTATTATCATGGTGGTACTGCATTATAGTACCATAATAGTGCGTTGTACATTGATAGTATAGGATACATTGTGTTTTTCTATCATTTCTTTTTAATTATGTATCCATGAACGTTATATTACTGTATTTAACTTTATGTTTTTTTTAAGTTTAATTTAGTTTTCATTGAAAAATGATCTTGTTTTGAAAGCAATACTTAAAAAATGTGAACATGGGTACTCCGTGCTTTTTTTTTTTTTTTTTTTAAATAATCTCTCTTTTTTCAACAATAAATGCTCAAGTCCCTTTTGCCATTGTATAGTAGTGTATATTTGTTTTCACCCAGTGAACACCTATTTTTGAAGTGACTTTGGGCTATAAACCCTGCAGAAATCTGGCAACCCTGAGTGTCAGTGACAGCGTTCCCCTTTCCCATTCTGAAAATAAATAGTTATGTAAGTAATAAAAATATATCTTAAACTTTCAGGTTTTTAAAAAAGATTTGTGTCGCTCTTAAAAGAGTCTTTGGTGGTTGAATGGATGTTTTGTTGCCACTGCCCCCGGTCTGTCCGTTGTTCTCTGGTCAGTCTGCCTGCCTGCTGCGGTGCCAACCCCTTGGCAGCTTTGTGTGACCTGACTCTGATGCGATGTATTTATGAATGCATCTCGACAATTATTATTATTATTTATTTCTTAGCAGACGCCCTTATCCAGGGCGACTTACAATCGTAAGCAAATACATTTCAAGTGTTACAATACAAGTAATACAATAAGAGCAAGAAATACAATAAGTGACAAACCACAATTCAATAATACAGCAGATAATAGTGATAGTTACATCAGGATATGATTAAATAGTGATAGTTACATCAGGATATGGTTAAATACAAAATACTACAGGTTAAACACTTGGCAGATTACAGTACTCTGAAGTGCAGGATTAAATGCAGTAAAATAGGGGGCAGATAAGAGCAAAATAAAGCACATTTAAATGAAGGGCGATAGTGTCCCAGGATACAAACAGAGGAGTTCTACAGGTGCTGTTTGAATAGGTGAGTCTTAAGGAGGTGCCGGAATGTGGTCAGGGACTGGGCAGTACTGACATCTGTAGGAAGGTCATTCCACCACTGCGGAGCAAGGGTGGAGAAGGAGCGGGCTCTGGAGGCAGGGGAGCGTAGCGGAGGTAGAGCCAGTCTTCTAGTGCAGGCGGAGCGGAGAGGTCGAGTGGGGGTGTAGGGAGAGATGAGGGACAATTCCTGCCGTACCGTTCTCTCCACATACATTCATCCAGGTGCAGTGGTATCATCTCTTCTGCTGTGCCCTGCATTGTTATAAATTGTTTCTTAACACGGGCCCAGTAGTTCTCCACGTTGTATGGTATGTGGATACCTTTGGTATGTGGATACCTCAATACCACGGCTAACAAAAGACGTTTAAAAAAAACAACAAAAAAACACTGCGATACTGTTGCAGGTCTTGTGAGGAAGTTTCTGCGTGATTTAAAGGCAGACTCATTTGTGTTGTGTCATGATGAAAAAGGTGATCTCCCAGCATCAAGCAGTTCTTGCAGGAACAGCAAAATGACTGGCACAGGGCAAGTAATAGGGTCATGGTTTCCAGCCAGACACCAAGCTTGAAAAAACTTCCACTTATAGGTATATAAGGACCTAGTGGAGTCCGCCCTAGCGCTCTGCATCGTACTCACAACCGCGTCCGATAGCCCTAGGGTTAGACAGCGGTCCCTTTCAGGGGCCAGACCCATAACTGGAACCTGCCTGGTTCTGGGTGCCAAAGAGAGCCCTTTGCCTGACTAAGGAGATCCAAACGAAGTGGAATCTCCCAGGGCTGGCCGTGCACCAGCTGGCAGAAGGTCGGAAACCATAGCCTCCTGGGCCACCTGGGGGCCACTGGGAGAAATTATGCTTTCTCTAACTGGACTTTCTTCAGAAAAGCCGGGAGCAACGCTATAGGTGGGAAAGCGTACAAAAACGCTTTGGGCCATTCGTGCGCTAGGGCGTCTACGCCGAGTGGACCGCCTAAGCGTTGGAGGGAGTACCATAGGGGGCAAGCGAAGAGATCGACCAGCGCCTTCCCGAACCATTCCCAAATGCGCTCAATAGACCGTCGGCCTCCCTAGTGGTTGACACGCTACCACCATTGTGCTGTCCGTCTGGATCAGCACATGTGCGCCGCTCAACACTGGGAGGTAGTGCCTACGTTCCCTCTGCCTGCCGGTTGGGCTCGGTTATGTGCTGGTGTGCCCTGAAGGCTATGCCTTAGGTCACTCAGCGGAGCTGTGGGGACTGGAACTGTTCTGGTGACAGTTTGAGTCTGAGGAGCTCGCCAGCGGTTCGACCTGCCCCATGCAGGAGCACGGGGAAGGAGCAACGCGGCCACCTGACGGGACGCCTCGCGTTCCTGGTTGGATTTTTGCAAAATCTCCTCCACCACTGACCCAAACGTATGTCCCGGGGATATGGGCGAATCCAGCAGCGCGGCCTTATCCGCATCAGGGACCCTGGCCCAAGGGGGGTAAATGGGGCATCAAAAGACGTGCCCCCATGCGTTCTGTATAGGTTATAATTGGCTATATTTTGGGGTGCTGCTGTTCGTGACGTACGGCTTGCTCACTAAAATCTTTAGTGTTTTTGCAAAGAGGGGGTTATAACCTATCTAGGGATACCTCGATATTTAGTGAGCAATGCGTCTAAGGGGGTTAAATGGGGCGAAACAAGAAGGTAATATAGGGTACCGCTATGCTGCTGATACAGATTTGTTATTAATATTTTCGGTTTTTTTAAAAAAAAATTTTTAAAGGAGCGATTATTTTTTAAATAGTGGCCATATATTAATTGAGCAAGATGTGTAAGTGAGTTAAAACACACAGAAAAACGACACGCTGCTTTGTCAACTACATCGCAAATAAGGAACCGGGAATAAGTAACCAACTTCCAGGTGGTGGTACATTCTGTTCTTGCATGGTATTCCGCATTGAATTTATTGTTGAACAGATTTCTACTGCTAGTTTGATTTATTATTTTTTGTACTATTTTTTTTTACTTGCATAGTAATATTTACTGCGACGAAAAGCCTTAGGAAGATCCACCGGCTGAAAGGTATAAAACAGTCGATGGCGAACCCTGTACCACTCCTTTTCATCCACGTTGACAGCAAACATCCAGACTGAAGTCAGAGGCGAGTGAGGAAGCACAAGAACCGTCCTCGGTAGGTGTTAAACTCGCTGTAATTCGTTTTATGTACAAACCAGGTCCCACGTAAAGAAACTTGTAAGCAACTTGTCAGGATGGCCGAGTGGTCTAAGGCGCCAGACTCAAGGACTGCTGAAGTCTTTCCATATAAATGGGTATTCTGGTCTCCGAATGGAGGCGTGGGTTCAAATCCCACTTCTGACAAACTTTTTTTTTTTTTTTTGGTAACTCTCTTAGTTTCTTCAAATTTATATTCTAGTTAATTTAAGTGATTCACCAAACTGGCATGAACAACATTTTTTTTAAAAAATATATTTTTAAAAAACTTAAGTAATAAAAAAACAGTGGCCAGTACGGGGATCGAACCCGCGACCTTGGCGTTATTAGCACCACGCTCTAACCAACTGAGCTAACCGGCCAAGACATTAGTATGGCAATAAAATGTCAAGGACACTTTGTGTTTATGTAAGTTCAGTTCAGGCACGGGGTCGAAAACCATACCCTCCTGGGTCACCTGGGGGCCACAGGAGAAGTGATGCTTTGTCTAACTGGACTTTCTCCAGAAAAGCCGGGAGCAACGGTATAGGTGGGAAAGCGTACAAAAACGCTCTGAGCCATTCATGCTCTAAAATGTCAATAATACGTTCAGTAATATTTTCCTGTTAATTTGTAGATGCACGTATCAGGAAGCCCGGCTAGCTCAGTCGGTAGAGCATGAGACTCTTAATCTCAGGGTCGTGGGTTCGAGCCCCACGTTGGGCGAGTGTGTTTTTTTTTTTTTTTTTACATCAATAATATTTATTCAGTTTTATTCAGTTAAACGAAAAATGTGTAAAGATACAACCGATTAACAGCATTACTTATTATTATTATTAAATGCATACCTAAAATGAACCACTGATCTATAATCTGTTGAAGATAATAATATATAGATCATATGCCCCACTATTGCATTATTATAAAATTGGCTCTGCAAATAAGTGATATTTTGCTTTCATTTTGTTCATATATATATATATATATATATATATATATATATATATATATATATATATATATATATACATACACACACACACACACACACACTTTCTACCGATTTGCTTTAAACATCTCTTCCGTTTTGGAATCAACATTTTTCGATCTTCAGTATTCTTGTCACCTTTTTGTTGGTCATGTAGTTGCTTTTCTGGCGACCTTGGTGTTATTAGCACCACTCTCTAAACAACTGAGCTAACCAGCCAAGACATTAATGGGGCAATAAAATATCAAGGACACTGTGTTTATGTACGTTCAGTAATATTTTCCTGTTAATTTGTATTGAACGAGTTACACATGAAGCCCGTCAATCTTGGTAATATCTTGGTAGTTTTGACCAATCATAGCCCGTGTCGCTACCACCAGGAAAGTGCCAATCACATTTCGCAGACCTACCAAGAATCAAGTGACAGAATTATCCAATCAGATCTCGTAGAACTACCAAGAATACTGAGCGTTTTCAACGGTGGGAGATTATTGAATCTTGAAGTCTTTTGGTTTATTTCCAAATACAATCATCTGAAGGTAAGAATTGTATTACAGTATTATTTTAATTGGCACTAGTACTGTACGTATAGTCACCAAGAATTAAAAAATGCCAATAATAATATATGTTCGTATTACAGATATCAGCTGTAGAAATGCGCGGATAGTAAACTCTATTTTGTAATATTATCAATAAAAAATACACAAATTGACATTTTTACAATAGGTGTCAGTTCTGAGTGTTATATGTAATATTTACAACAGCTAGAAACTTGTTTGAGGGACTGTTTTATCCAAAGTGCAATTATATTTAATACATTTCTCCGTTATAATGGTACTGTAATACTTGTATCCGGAACAACAGAAATCGTACCATGGGTAAAAAAAAAAAAAATAGTACCATATAGTACCGTGGTATAGTGTTGCATTATAGTGTAGAGACCATGATACTACTTAGAAATAAAAAGTACAATTGTGTTATCATGGTGGTACTGCATTATAGTACCATAATAGTGCGTTGTACATTGATAGTATAGGATACATTGTGTTTTTCTATCATTTCTTTTTAATTATGTATCCATGAACGTTATATTACTGTATTTAACTTTATGTTTTTTTTAAGTTTAATTTAGTTTTCATTGAAAAATGATCTTGTTTTGAAAGCAATACTTAAAAAATGTGAACATGGGTACTCCGTGCTTTTTTTTTTTTTTTTTTTTTTTTTTAAATAATCTCTCTTTTTTCAACAATAAATGCTCAAGTCCCTTTTGCCATTGTATAGTAGTGTATATTTGTTTTCACCCAGTGAACACCTATTTTTGAAGTGACTTTGGGCTATAAACCCTGCAGAAATCTGGCAACCCTGAGTGTCAGTGACAGCGTTCCCCTTTCCCATTCTGAAAATAAATAGTTATGTAAGTAATAAAAATATATCTTAAACTTTCAGGTTTTTAAAAAAGATTTGTGTCGCTCTTAAAAGAGTCTTTGGTGGTTGAATGGATGTTTTGTTGCCACTGCCCCCGGTCTGTCCGTTGTTCTCTGGTCAGTCTGCCTGCCTGCTGCGGTGCCAACCCCTTGGCAGCTTTGTGTGACCTGACTCTGATGCGATGTATTTATGAATGCATCTCGACAATTATTATTATTATTTATTTCTTAGCAGACGCCCTTATCCAGGGCGACTTACAATCGTAAGCAAATACATTTCAAGTGTTACAATACGAGTAATACAATAAGAGCAAGAAATACAATAACTTTTGTTCAAGTGTGACAAACCACAATTCAATAATACAGCAGATAATAGTGATAGTTACATCAGGATATGATTAAATAGTGATAGTTACATCAGGATATGATTAAATACAAAATACTACAGGTTAAACACTTGGCAGATTACAGTACTCTGAAGTGCAGGATTAAATGCAGTAAAATAGGGGGCAGATAAGAGCAAAATAAAGCACATTTAAATGAAGGGTGATAGTGTCCCAGGATACAAACAGAGGAGTTCTACAGGTGCTGTTTGAATAGGTGAGTCTTAAGGAGGTGCCGGAATGTGGTCAGGGACTGGGCAGTACTGACATCTGTAGGAAGGTCATTCCACCACTGCGGAGCAAGGGTGGAGAAGGAGCGGGCTCTGGAGGCAGGGGAGCGTAGCGGAGGTAGAGCCAGTCTTCTAGTGCAGGCGGAGCGGAGAGGTCGAGTGGGGGTGTAGGGAGAGATGAGGGACAATTCCTGCCGTACCGTTCTCTCCACATACATTCATCCAGGTGCAGTGGTATCATCTCTTCTGCTGTGCCCTGCATTGTTATAAATTGTTTCTTAACACGGGCCCAGTAGTTCTCCACGTTGTATGGTATGTGGATACCTTTGGTATGTGGATACCTCAATACCACGGCTAACAAAAGACGTTTAAAAAAAACAACAAAAAACACTGCGATACTGTTGCAGGTCTTGTGAGGAAGGTTCTGCGTGATTTAAAGGCAGACCCATTTGTGTTGTGTCATGATGAAAAAGGTGATCTCCCAGCATCAAGCAGTTCTTGCAGGAACAGCAAAATGACTGGCACAGGGCAAGTAATAGGGTCATGGTTTCCAGCCAGACACCAAGCTTGAAAAAACTTCCACTTATAGGTATATAAGGACCTAGTGGAGTCCGCCCTAGCGCGCTGCATCGTACTCACAACCGCGTCCGATAGCCCTAGGGTTAGACAGCGGTCCCTTTCAGGGGCCAGACCCATAACTGGAACCTGCCTGGTTCTGGGTGCCAAAGAGAGCCCTTTGCCTGACTAAGGAGATCCAAACGAAGTGGAATCTCCCAGGGCTGGCCGTGCACCAGCTGGCAGAAGGTCGGAAACCATAGCCTCCTGGGCCACCTGGGGGCCACTAGGAGAAATGATGCTTTCTCTAACTGGACTTTCTCCAGAAAAGCCGGGAGCAACGCTATAGGTGGGAAAGCGTACAAAAACGCTTTGGGCCATTTGTGCGCTAGGGCGTCTACGCCGAGTGGACCGCCTAAGCGTTGGAGGGAGTACCATAGGGGGCAAGCGAAGAGATCGACCAGCGCCTTCCCGAACCATTCCCAAATGCGCTCAATAGACCGTCGGCCTCCCTAGTGGTTGACACGCTACCACCATTGTGCTGTCCGTCTGGATCAGCACATGTGCGCCGCTCAACACTGGGAGGTAGTGCCTGCGTTCCCTCTGCCTGCCGGTTGGGCTCGGTTATGTGCTGGTGTGCCCTGAAGGCTATGCCTTAGGTCACTCAGCGGAGCTGTGGGGACTGGAACTGTTCTGGTGACAGTTTGAGTCTGAGGAGCTCGCCAGCGGTTCGACCTGCCCCATGCAGGAGCACGGGGAAGGAGCAACGCGGCCACCTGACGGGACGCCTCGCGTTCCTGGTTGAATTTTTGCAAAATCTCCTCCACCACTGACCCAAACGTATGTCCCGGGGATATGGGCGAATCCAGCAGCGCGGCCTTATCCGCATCAGGGACCCTAGCCCAAGGGGGGTAAATGGGGCATCAAAAGACGTGCCCCCATGCGTTCTGTATAGGTTATAATCGGCTATATTTTGGGGTGCTGCTGTTCGTGACGTACGGCTTGCTCACTAAAATCTTTAGTGTTTTTGCAAAGAGGGGGTTATAACCTATCTAGGGATATCTCGATATTTAGTGAGCGAGGCGTCTAAGGGGGTTAAATGGGGCGAAACAAGAAGGTAATATAGGGTACCGCTATGCTGCTGATACAGATTTGTTATTAATATTTTCGTTTTTTTTTTTGTTTTTTTTTTAAAGGAGCGATTATTTTTTAAATAGTGGCAATGTATTAATTGAGCAAGATGTGTAAGTGAGTTAAAACACACAGAAAAACGACACGCTGCTTTGTCAACTACATCGCAAATAAGGAACCGGGAATAAGTAACCAACTTCCAGGTGGTGGTACATTCTGTTCTTGCATGGTATTCCGCATTGAATTTATTGTTGAACAGATTTCTACTGCTAGTTTGATTTATTATTTTTTGTACTATTTTTTTTACTTGCATAGTAATATTTACTGCGACGAAAAGCCTTAGGAAGATCCACCGGCTGAAAGATATAAAACAGTCGATGGCGTACCCTGTACCACTCCTTTTCATCCACGTTGACAGCAAACATCCAGACTGAAGTCAGAGGCGAGTGAGGAAGCACAAGAACCGTCCTCGGTAGGTGTAATAAACTCGCTGTAATTCGTTTTATGTACAAACCACGTCCCACGTAAAGAAACTTGTAAGCAACTTGTCAGGATGGCCGAGTGGTCTAAGGCGCCAGACTCAAGGACTGCTGAAGTCTTTCCATATAAATGGGTATTCTGGTCTCCGAATGGAGGCGTGGGTTCAAATCCCACTTCTGACAAACTTTTTTTTTTTTTTTTTTTTTTTTTGGTAACTCTCTTAGTTTCTTCAAATTTATATTCTAGTTAATTTAAGTGATTCACCAAACTGGCATGAACAACATTTTTTGAAAAAATATATTTTTAAAAAACTTAAGTAATAAAAAAACAGTGGCCAGTACGGGGATCGAACCCGCGACCTTGGCGTTATTAGCACCACGCTCTAACCAACTGAGCTAACCGGCCAAGACATTAGTAATGCAAAAAAATTTCAAGGACACTTTGTGTTTATGTACGTGCAGTAATATTTTCCTGTTTATTTGTAGTGAAGATAAATGTATCAGGCAGCCCGGCTAGCTCAGTTGGTAGAGCATGCGACTCTTAATCTCAGGGTTGTGGGTTCGAGCCCCGCGTTGGGCAAATTTGCTTTTGTGTTGTATTTTCTGTTTTTGTTTTTTAACATCAATGATATTTATTCAGTTTTAAATATGAGGCCTATTTTTCAACTTGCAAAAATCTGTCTCAGTGCTAAGATTTTACTGTGGTGACCTCTGGTGGTGGCAGTGTGGTTTGCAGTTTTGATAAGTGCATTTCTGTTAGCAAATCATGAAACCTGTTTCCAACTTTTTTAGGGAGGCATTTTTTATGAGTTTTTATGACACCCTTTAAAAAACAATGTTTATATTGTGTTTGTGGACTGGACCCATTGTGAATGACAATTTGACGAAATAATTGTGACTTGTATTTTATAATACAAAACAGAGCAGGCAGTTCTTCCTAAAAAATGTACCAGATCCAACAGTATTTCCGAAAAAGTGCTTAATTGAGTCAGTAAGTTTAGTTTTTCGAATGACGTATCGGCTGAGCTGGGGCTAGAGCAAGAGCTTGAGCCTGCTGCCTAGCTAGGGGCAATTCAGCTATGGGAGAAACACATTCACCACACCAGGCAGGTGACCAAGCACACCGAGTAGGTGGGCTGAAACAAGCCTGCTGATTCAACTCAACAGCGGGACACAGCAGAGCAAAGGGATGTAGGCTGTTAAACAGAAAAAGAGTAAACACAGCGCAGTAACTGGACAGGGGTATCTAGCCTGGACTACGTGCAGTCACATGACCGTGGCAGCGCGTAGCCTACAGCGGAATGAAGCACCGTCTACAGGCAGAGGGCACCGAGCACCCGATGGCGCTATGCGCACTGAGGTACTAGACACCTGCCTACCGAGCACTGTGCGCATAGAGTACCGTAAGCACTGTGTGCACCGTGTACCATGCAGCACTGTAAGCTCTTGCGCTAGTTCTGTGGCAGTGGCCAAGCACTGTGCGTGCTGAGCCCCGTGCACACCAAGTACCGTGGGACTATGTGCACCGAGTACTGTGCAGCACCGTGAGCTGTTGCACTAGGTCTGAGGCAGTGGCCAAGCACTGTGTGCACCGTGCATCCCGAGTGCTGTGCACACCGAGTAAGGCATGGAAGGACGGTTCTCTGAGTAAATGGTATTTGGAAGAAGTAGTATTCTGATTACATTCATTGTGCGATTTCATATTAAACGTGTACAACCAGGAGTCTAGCAGCTACTTACCGTGTGCATTGTTCCAAGGCACCACTGGGGGCAATTGACGACGGCGATACTTACAGGTTCCAGAGTCCAGGAGAGAGCAGTGGTGATGCGGGTTCCATCCGGGCTGGGGAGACAAAGAGGTGGAGACACGGAAGGGTGCAAGTCCAGCTAAAGGGAAGTAACCAGCTTTGCTGGATTTAGGAGGAATTGTGAACTTGCTTATCTGTATTTCCTCTTTCCTGAAAGCTACTTTTGACCCTTTCCAGGTTTTCTGGGATCTCCCCTCTGTAGAATCTGCGGCGGATTGGAGGACGGTTCCTGCGGGTGTAGAGCTTCCTGGAGGATGACGATCTGAGGCAGGGACGGTGGGGGGAGTGTAACACCCCCCCTTTTTTTGGACTCATCAATCTTTTCCAATTAGTTTGCAGGATTCTGGACTACTAACTACGAACTGCATTATTATTGCACTTTGTCTCCTTTGTTGGACTTGCTGTGATTAGTAATTGAGTGTTTTTACCCGGGGAGGGTAGCTCCAAGTAGTATTTCTAGACTTTGTATTTTGTTGTTTTAGTGGGAGCTTCCTTGTGTGTGTATTTTTAAAGTGAACCTAACCCTGTGGAGAATTAATAAAGTTTGTTTTATTAATTTTAAACTTGTTGCCGTTGTCGTGTGTGCGGAACCCCGGGGATTGAAAAGAACCTGTGTAGGGATAAATAAAAGATTTCTCGACCCCGAAGGTCCTTGCCCTTCTGAAACCCAATGTGGCGTAGTTGGCTACTTATATTCAAGTGCTTTTAGTATACTGGTTATCGCTGTCACCCTACCCGTGACATCAACATCTCCATTTTCCCCATGGTCCCCACTGACCTGGGAATGTCACAAATGTAAATACTCACTCTCTATCACATACACACACAATATATACATCCCACCAAACACTGGTGTTGATTATAAGCAGAATGATTGTGGTAAATGTTTTTTTTAACCTACTCAGACCCTTTGCTCTCTACACAGCTTGGCATCCCTGAATAGATTTTTGTCCCATCTTCAAATACACATAAAATAGTTTATTGATCAATCCAATCCCCCCCCCCAAAAAAAATTAAAAAAATGAGACAACAAAATTTACTGAGTAAGAGGTCTGAATGGAGTTAACAAATACCCCCACCCACAGTCAAATAATCCCAATTGTATAGAAGTAGTATGTAAACACAGTCGAAGTCTGTCATCTAGAAAGGGATTATAGTAAATAGCAGAGTAAAAAAATAAATAAAGACCAAATTAAACAGGAATAACAATTTAACACAAGAAACATAAAGGGCATAGTGGTATAAATCTTCAGTCTAACCAGTGTGGGTGAGACCTTTCGGATTTCACTTATTTATGTTCTATCTTTGGCTCCATTGTCTGTCAGTTAAGTAGGGCCTGGGTCTAATTATCACTGGTTAAGAGAACGTTTATTATTCCACTGCAACCGATTATATACATAGTGGTAATACAGTAGAACCTCAGAGTGTCTACCAAGCACCCACTTTCAGACGGAAGTATGAAATCACTCAACCACGGGTACAATTCAACAGATAGATACTCCCATAAGCGGCAGGCTGGTCATGAAGGCGGCAAAATTACTGTACCAACAAATGTATCCAGACAAAGATGAGGCAGATTTGGAAGGAAGTACGGGTAATTTTACTAGGAAGATTTTTTTTTAAAACAAAGCACAGTTGTTTTTTTTGTTTTTTTTAAGCCAAAGGCGGCTAAATGGCTGAGCAAACCCAAGTTTTCATGGGTGTTTAAATCTGTGTTTTTACTACAGTTACAATTTCAATCGTAACTTAGTTAGTATTTTTTCATTTATAGTAGTGTTTTAAAGACTTTAGACCAGTGGTCGGCAAGTAATTTAAATAACGGGCCAATTGATCGCTTGGCAGCCGCAGAGCGGGCCAATTGCCGTTCCCAATGAGAAGCGAATATGCGTGGCGCGGAGACTGACGATTCTGAATGTCAGATAATGAAGTGCATTTAATTTAAACGACATCAACCAGAAGCAACTACTGTACATGTATAATTTAAAACTTCAGCGATTCTATAAAAACAGATCGATTATATTAATACCGGTATCTGGTTTTGTTTTTTTGTTTTTTTAACTTCTAAAAATGTTTTAATAAATGTTAGCTTAATCACCGTTGTGTGTATTTTCTGACGGACACACAGATATTTTACAGAGGTATAGCCACCATACACACAATGTTTCTAGCTGCAGCGTCGGCTCAGGGCAAATTATCAAGTGCTGACAGACAGCTGCAACTAGAAAATGTCGCGGACAGGGGGAGATTGAGGCTGTCAAAAAATAATCCTAAATTTAAAAAAAAACTACAACGTTAAATCTAATTAAAGCAATGATTTAATTGTAATCGATAACATGAGAACGCCAGTATGACTTTGTCAACACAGAAAACGTAGAAATATTACTTATGAAACCTCATTACGCAGTCAGGTCTATTTTTTTCTGTAGCTATACGGCGAAAACAGAAATGTCAGATATAGCTAAACACAAACTAATATTGTACATTTTTTTTGTTTCTAATTGATATTATCTTAATACAGTACTGTTACAGCTACTTTTAAATGCATTGTTGCTTAATGTTTTCTAAAACGTTAAATGATCTCCGTTTCAATCTGTAGGAAATATTTTTGGATATCCATGCAAGCAGGTTTTAAAGTTTATTAAGTTATGGTTACAATTATCCAAATTCAGTATAGTGCTTATTTAAATATTATTTTAGCAATTTTAAAAAGGTTTCAGTTATATATTTTGATGATGCATGGTCCATTTTAAAAACGTTTGATCAAGCTATGATCCGATTCTGATCTTGGTCTAAATTAACAAACATGCTTGATCCGATAGTTGGGCCATATTCTTACTTATTCCTCGCCGAAAACCTCAAGAGGGATTTGCCTCTCTTTCAAAACCCGACCTATACGTGTCTGACGGTTTCGAATAAAACAAATTGCGTTTAGTTCCTCAATTTTTCAAAAGTGGGATCAGGTTCTGAATGTTCTAAAGCTGACCTCAGTAGGAAAATGTAATTTTGATCATTGAATTTGCCATGACGCAGTTAAGCTTTTGCAGTGGATTTTTCTTTTCATTCTACGATGTTGAGTGTAGGGGTCGCAATTGTAGCAAACATGAAACGCAAGGAACAAAACAATTGAGATTTTTAAAAAATTACAAGCGATTTTTTTTATTATTATTTTTTAATATCCCTGCCAAGGAGGCTTTTGCGGGCCGGACAGCACAGGTGAGTGGGCCAGATTTGGCCCGCGGGCCACCAGTTGGCGACCATTGCTTTAGACCCATAACAATATGAGTATTATATTACTGTGCTGTATCCTTGTATTTGCCCGATTTAAGGATGTAGATAGCAGGTGTACACATTTAGTAAAACCATTGAAAATTCGGTTTTCAGAGTTACGAAAATTTCAGACATACGAACAACCTCCATTCCCAAGGGGTTCGTAACTCTGAGCTTCTACTGTTAAGATAAACATAATATTAATTACAACAAGGTACTATTTTGAAGCAATTGCCAAGGCTACATGTTCTGAAAGGAATAAAACCATTTAAAGTGTATAACATTAACAAGAAACAACTTATGGTAGATCATGTGTTGCCTGTACTGTTTAAAGAGTAACTTCTTACAAAGTTTGCGAACATGAGTTGGGTTTGGAAACAAGAAGGGGCTTTTTGGCCCATAAAGGCTTGTCCCTTCTTAGCACACCATTTGCCCCTACTAAGGCATCTAATTTAATTGTACTGTTTTTGGAATGATCCTTGTGTTTTAGATGTTACTGCTACACCTGATAGCAGAGATGCCAAGGTCAGAACATCCTATGGGTGAGATTAACAACAAAGAAAAAAATAGGAGTGAGATTTCGGAATACGCCATTAAAATGTATTGTCTTGTCATTTTAAGGAGCGAGACTGCTAAAACTGACACCAAAAAAGGTCCTAAAAAATGAGTGAGACTTGACATGACTGGTAATCTATTCCAAGCATTTATAATATGAAAATGTGTAACAAATAAATACATAAATAACAAATAGTGCTTACTATCAATATCTCTTGTTCTTTGCTAAATTTGAAGTAGTAACTCAGGTTACTTTTATAGTGACTTTTTGTATTTGTTGTATTTTTTAAGAGTAATCTTTACATGGTATACCATAAAAAAAGAAAATTAAAATGCATACATATGTTGATCTGATTTGTTTTGAATAACACCATGTATTCTTTATGTTCTGATTGTACATAGCCCCCTTTTTATTAAAGTCACAGTTTATATATACATTTACCTGCCAACCAATTTTTTATTCAGACACCTCCTCTTCATTGCCAGTTCTGTCTTCTCCATTTCCTTCAGCTGCATTGGCAGGTTCTTCTGCATTGCCATTACTTTAATCTGATTCATCAGAGTTGCTCGAGTCACTGGGGAAAACAGTCAGTGAATGTGCTACATTGTTTTAAATTATTGGCCCTAGTCATAAAACTTGAAGGACTTTAAAAAAAAAAGTTTTGTTAAAGACTGCTTTGATTAAACCCATTATAATTAAATAAATCAGGTTTACAGTTCATTAAACCTTTTTTCAACTGTGAATGTTGTTCTTTTTCTACTGGTATGGTCTTTGAGAATTGCATTTCTAGGCTTCTTATTCTTTTAAATACAACAGGGTGATTTCCAAATGACAGCACATTTTGATGTCTAATAATCTGCTTATTCTCATGAACCAAACCAGCAAAATAATGGAGTAATCAATCATGAGTAATAAAGCATACCTCGTGCTCCTCTGAACTGGAAGACCGAACTTCCCATTGTCTGTGCGTCTGCATTAAAGAATACAAATATAAAAACAACAACATAGTGTCCTATTGATCTTTACTTGATCAATTGATTCTCCATTTCTGTTTGGGCAATCTGACTACTGCTGTATGACTGAGGTTTTAAAAACCCAATTCTAAAACACAACAATAATGACCACACAAGAGGAATAATTAACTCCCCTCTAAATGCCTTACCTAGACTGCTTATGAAGCTTAATTCAAAAATACAATACGAACACGAACACAAGATACATATACTGACAATATTGTTTAAAAGAATATACTTACTGGGAATGCAAGGGCTACTGCCAGGAAACAGATTAACAAAAGTGCAATCTTCATTAAAACTTTTAAAAGATTCTGGAACAGATTTAAAAAGTGAAACACTGGATATTAAACAGTCTTGAAATTAAAATGAATTTCTAAGATTATTTTAAAAAGGATGGAGATATATTAATACAAAATGTGATAACTTTATGTTAAAGATCTATAGCCATACTTAGGCACCCTATCCTGTTGATAGCAATAGATAGTTCATCATTCTTTAAAATAAATTAATAGCCATTAACAATTGTAATACATGTATAATTAGTGTTTAGGTAACAAACGTGAAACAAAGTCAGCAAGTGATGTTTATAGGTTTTACACTTGATTGCTCATTACACTGTTAGTTAGTTGTAGTGGCAGTGCCACAGACGTGCCTGCGTTTCTTAAGCCTTATTCGCACGGGACTAAAAATCACCACATTTGCAGTTGGCTATGGAATTGTTACTGACATCAGTGAAATTCAGTCCTGTGTGAATCGTCTATTTCATTTTACCCCAGATCATTTTTCCAGTGGTCCTCCACTTGTTTTACGGGGCATCAAGACCTCCTGTAAAATTTCAAACTCACTCGTCGTGTGTATTTTTAGTCCCGTGCGAATCGACTATGTCAGTGTTATGTTAGAATTAATATCAGTATTTCCAGGTTATTCGACTCAAAGCTTTAAAAATGGATGCTTTCAGCGACGCATTCAAAAGCTTTTTGGGGTGTGAATCAGCAAGAGAACAAACATTTGTTCGACAAGCAATTCAGAAAAGAAGAAAAATTAAGACTCGATCATATCGGTCTCTACTGATGCTGCAAAGTTTTGCAATTTATTTTTATTTTCATTGTCTATTTTTTCATAATCTTATTTGGTTAGGGAAAATGAAAGAAAAAATAGATTTCAAACAGAGTTAACTGTACACAGAACGTTTTTTTTTTTTTTTTTGCCTCTGCCCGTTCACTTTCGGCCTTCATTTTTGCGTTGTTTTACATCTGGTTAACTGTTCACAGATCACGTGCAAAAGCCTCTTCTCGTGACAATTTTGCATTTTTTTGCAAAAATTACAGACTTTTCTAGTCCACGTCTGGGAGGTTACAGGACCTCTTCTGCTTTTGACCAACTCTGAGGACACCCCGAAGTCCTGCGCGAATAGTACTTTAGAAAAGTTTTACTCACATTGGTTGCGAGTCTGATTGGCATCATTACAAATGTTATTGATAACACCTTGTTTAATAATCTTATTCGTGCAATGTATCTATTTAATGCCACCCAAGGGATTTGAGTCTAGTCAGTCAAAAAATCAGTTATTTCTGTTGCAGGATGCGTAAATACAGTGTAATTCATAACTCCAATGATGATTGGCAGGGAATCCACAACGTTGGGAACAGTACACAGTCTACACATCAATCTGGTAATATTTTCTATAACAATCTAGTTACAGTTTCTGAAAACTAAACCTAATTTCAGTTAGTTTACTGAGAATGGCACTTTTCTGTGTTCACTTGGCTTAGAACCAATAATCAAATACCAATATTCTGATATGCCTTCTGTACATGACTTGTAAAATTCAGATACATTTTATGCAAAACTAAGTTTTATTATTAGTGTATTTAGCAAACTCCTTATCCAAGGCAACTTATAGAGACTAGGGTGTGTTAGCTATACATCAGCTGCAGAGTCACTTATAACAATGCCTCACCCAAAATTTAAGGAATAAGTGACTTGCTCAGGGTCACATAGTGAGTCATAATTTGAACTGGGGACCTCCTGGTTACAATTCCTTTTCTTTAACCACTGGACCACACAGCCTCCTGTTAGTCACATGTGCATATAAGCACATTGACTGCTTGCTTTAGAAACCAGAGAGGAGAAAGAAAAGCAAAAGTAGAGGGGCTTTAATTACAAATACAATTTTTTTTTTTTACTGACCACCCTAACAACTGAAGCTTTCTAGTAAAATGTATTGCAATAGAATCCACAACAAACTCACCAACAAATTACAGTTTCTGCACATAAAAAAAAAATATAGTATGTAATTTCACCAATAACCAAATAAGATGAATAATCACACTTGTATTGTAACACTTGAAATGTATTTGCTTACGATTGTAAGTCGCCCTGGATAAGGGCGTCTGCTAAGAAATAAATAATAATAATTAATTGTGTACAACTAAAATCATTCTTACCTCCTCTTGTCCTTAAAATTGTACCCTTAGAAAAAAAATGAAATGTGTAAATTGTTGAAGACAATATGCTATAGTAAAGTATTTTAGGTTCATTTCAAGTTCTCTATATTCAACCATTCAGTACACAGGAAAGGAATTCAAAGTGTCACCATATTTATAAAAAGGACAGCACACCCACACTATGGGAAACCCACATCCAGAAGTATATTTAACATGAGAAAGTCCTTGTGGTTACCACATGGCTAGACAACTGTCAGTTTAATTGAACGTCTTGCAAGAGCTTTAGGACTCGCTTTCTAAATTACATTTTATTACAGCAATTTCTATTTAGAGAGTGGTTTGTTTAATGCCCACTAACATTACATGATGTTAAAAATACACAAGACACTACATTAGGTTACATTTCATTATCATTATTATTATTCTATATTCCTGAATTTTTATAAATGATGTATAAGTGGGCTCAGTTAAAATACAATGTACTATTTATATAATGGCACAACATTCTAGTTCCTAAATGAGTAATACAAAAAATGATATAAGGCAATACCCCAAGACTTTGTTCGGTTGATTGTTCGGTATGCTGTTTAACTCTTTGTTCTCCCTAGTCTTTTTTTACAGGTTTGCAATAGTCTGAAAATAAAAAACATAATCCAAAGTTAGTTGCCCATTTCTTCAACAACTACCATATTTAACCCACCTGGATCCTCTATTTCATTCAGGGGAGGCACTCACAAAGATTTTTACAACCTGCAGATAAACGGTCCAATCAGGAGACTGCTGAGTATTCATTAATTTAATAGCAGAATGAAGCAGAACACACGCATTCAAAGTTTCCTTGTAATTGCGTAATAATCACACAGTACCTTAAAAGGTTTAAATATTTGGATACAATTGGGTGTATATCAGAATATAGCGAATAAAGTAGGAGTTTGGTGAAGATTGTTGCAAAAGCAAGATGGTTATCATGTTCACCTGGTGAAACAGTATCTGCCTTGGTTTGCCACAGTAACGGAAGAAATCAATACCCATACAGTGTGTTTTTGTATTTTGTTTTGTATTGTTTTTTCTATTTCTAATTTAATTAGTTAAGTGGGCACTGAAAAAAAGCAGCGGTCTGCTGATTAAGTTAGTACCTCTTTAGAGACAGTTTTGTTGACTCATGTCTTGAATCAAAATGCAAAGTAATGTACAATATGTATTGATGTATGTTTTTAACACACAATGCAACACACAATAAAATCTACGGGATATTCATTAGATACTTCTATACATAGTTTGTAAATACAACCAGGGAGCTTTCTGTATCCCTTTGGTCTTTCACCAAAATTTAAAATGTATTTAACTCTAGCATCAATACAATCCCTGAACCTTTTTATAAGTGATATCTCTGGTTTGTCACTGAACATGATGTAATAATCTCGTGGCCACTGTTTTAGATTTTGTAGACAAGCTGGGTGCTGGGTGAGCCACAGCAACCCTGCACTCCTCAACTGAACACGTGCACAAAAGAGACAGCAGTTAAAAAACCTCTTATTGCATCACCTCATCTTCACTTTAGGAGTCAATCATATACCTTCACAACTTGTCCCTGTCACTCTTAAGCATGTCCTTGTGCTTCTTCACACAAGTTCAGGATGGTCCGTGCCCTTTTCTGACATCAATGTAACAATCTGGGTTTTGATCCACAGAGTCAATTGGTACTCATCATGGTCTCAGAAGCAAAAGATTACAATAGCTTTGTCATGCGACATTTAAGATCAGTCGCCACCATTTTAGCTTTACTACTACATCAGTTATTATTGCTTCCAGTTTTTAATACAATCCTATACTAGTTGCCAATTGCAGTTTTGATAACACAGTTGGATAATGCTGCCTGCTTTGTGTAGTGGTCTTTATTTAATCTCCTAGAGGTACGTTGGTGAAAGCAGTATTTTAAAGAATTGTACAGCAGTTCTGCACCATTTACAGTATCTAGTCTGCTAACACCAATGCAGTAATTCATAACCATTTAGGGAAATGTGCCAGTGATGTTTAACAATGTCTAAAACTAGATATAGAAAACCAAAAAAGGTCAGCACTCAAAAATGTGAAATTATTTCCTTTATTTTTAATTAAAAATATATATATATTTTTTTAATGTGCAGTTCTCAGTCACAAACATGTTTCGCCCGTAGGCTTCATCTTTTCTTTTAAAAGGGATAAAAGACGTTGTGGTTAAAGCAGATCATTTTGTTTCCCCTCCCCCCTTCTTTATTCCTCTTCCAGGATGATATCCCTGTTTAGGCTGCGCTCAGTGTAACACACTGTAAAACAGATAGCTTTACACATTTTTTAACAGGTAAACATTTTTCGATCAAACAAAGGATTATTTGTATTACATCTAATGTAGTCTATCTATTAATTTGTCCGTGTGGCCATGGATACATTGGCAAAACCCTTAGACCTCTCAAAACCAGATTAAGCGAACATAAAAGTGCAGTAAGACGCAATGAACCTACATCCCCGATAGGAACGCTGATGAAGCCTAGGGGCGAAACATGTTTGTGACTGAAAACTGCACATTTAAAAAAAAAGGTTTTAATTTAAATAAAGGAAATCATTTCTAATTTTTGAGTGCAGACCTTTTTTGGTTTTCTTTATTGTTTATGTTTTGGTCTACGCACCGCAACAAACAATTTTACAAAGCGCGGGGTTATTTAGCTTTTTTTAAAGATATAAACATGTCCAGGGGCCTGCCAGTAGGTGGCAGCAGTGTAATCTCCAACTAAAATCATATACTGTGGTTCCCTTTCAATTTGAAGACGACCACCAAAACATGCTTATGGGATATGCCTGCCTTAGGTAGGTATTCACTGAGCTCTTTATATCAGAGCTGCCGATAGGCCCCTTCCTGGGGTGACGTCCTCGATCCCGCCTACCGAGTGATTAAACAGTCAACTCACGGAAGCCATGTTCTCTTTTGCTTCTCACCAA
Organism: Acipenser ruthenus; assembly: GCF_902713425.1. NCBI lineage: Eukaryota > Metazoa > Chordata > Actinopteri > Acipenseriformes > Acipenseridae > Acipenser > Acipenser ruthenus. Next base: position 67,139,722 of record NC_081189.1, read on the forward strand.
CGGTAAGGTAGGCCTCTGTGTATAGACAACTGAGCGTGTTTTGAAAGAGCTTTTCCAAGTCGACTGCACTTCCCCTGCATTCGTGCTGAAAGCTGGCTTGCCGCTTTCATAGAATCAGCGGCTCTTAAGTTTAGCGCTTTCTTCTCCTTTCTTCAACAGCCTGCCTCACTTGCATTGCAGGCTGTCTTTTTTACTGTGTCATATGTGTGCGACTACCTGAGCAGTATAGATTTAAAGGATTGCATGTGTGTGTCTTTTCAAGCCTACACTCTTGGGGAGAACGCAGTTCCTCCGTCGAGGTTAGGCTTTGCTGTACCCCCGTCGTTGAGTGATTCCGCCGGCTGCCGTGTATGCAGTTGAGTGAAATATAAACAAATAAATACAATTTGTACTGCTGTTGTTGCGTGTCCACCTGTGTGTTGACCCGGTCACACAACCCTGCTTTGCCTGCGTTGTGCTGTGAATTTTAGCTGCAGTGCAGTAAAAAAAAACAGCTAGTCAGCCGTGTAATTCCACCACCTGGGCCGCGTTTTATCCTGCCCCGCTGTAGAGTAGACCCTTAGGCTTAGGTATCGAATCCTCGTAGATGCTTCCCATCTCTGCAAGCGAGGTGGGTTAAGCGCTCAAAACAGGTGAGGGACATAATGGACCTCAAGGCATAGATGGCCTAGGTCCTGGAGCATTTGACAAGGCAGCAGGGACCTGCAGCTCCGGCCCCAGCCCCGGCTCCGCCATCGCCTGCCCAAGTACCAGCCCCTGTCTCCCCCAGGGGAGATCAGGATGATCAGGAAGTGTCATCACAGACGGCAGAGGAGGACACATAATCGATAGCAGCCTCCTGGGGTGAGGGCTCCTTCCCCACTGAGATGCAGGAAGGAGAGGAGCCTGCTCTCTCTGCCGAGGCAAAGCCTAGTTCTGAGGTTGCCTCAGAAGCTAGTCTACCCCCATGTTCGAGCTCGATGTCGGCACTGATGGGACATGCTGCAACCTTTCTCACAGCTTGCTTCTTTGGAAGGCGCGGAGAAGCTGGGCCTGGCAGGTTTTCCCTCGGTCGACTGCACTATTGCGGCCTTAGTCAAGGCTCCGCCGGTGGTGGGAATTGCCCAAAGATCCTGTGTGCCCGAACCCGCAGTGCAGGGTTACCGAGACACACTTAAAGAGAGCGTATGCAGTGGAGGCAGAGGTGACCCACCTGGCAAACACGGCGGGTATACTGATTGCCTACACGGATGGCATACTAACTATCTGCTGCACATACCCTTACTAACTCCTTCTCCCCCTAAAACTTGAAAATCTCCTTTTTCAATTGTCGCTCTCTGACTAACAAATCTCTGCTTCTCAGCGAACTTATAATCAATACCAATCTTGATCTTCTCTGTCTAGCTGAAACCTGGCACTCTAAACGACATGCACTCGCTGCATTTAGCCACCCCCAAAGGGCTATTCCCTCTTTGGCAAACCTCGCCTCACTGGCAGAGGGCACTGCTGTTATTGCAAATTCTGTGCTTGCTTCCTCAGTTCTTTCTTTGCCTGCCTTTTCTTCATTTGAGCATCTCGCCATCAAGCTCCCCTCTCCCATGTCCCTCACCCTTGCTGTTATCTACCGTCCACCTAGAGAGACTCTGCTTTTATTGCCGAGTTTTCAGAATTCTCTCCCTTGTCTGCACTTCTACTGACAAAATCCTACTCCCAGGTGACTTCAACATTCATGTTGACTTGCCTTCCTCCCCCCTAGTGACCGACTTCAACACGATTCTGGACTTGGACTCTCAATCTGTCAACGTCCCCACTCACACCCGAGGACACACCCTGGATCTGCTCATCACCAGGGGCCTTGGTATCTCCAATCTCTCCGTCTCAGATATCTCTCTCTCTGACCATTTCTTAATCACTGCTAATATTAATGGTTACACGCTACAATTTCATATAGGGCCTCCTCCCTTCCCAGGGGTCACAAATACATCTGTGACAGACCCTCTCCATAAATATTTCCTTGCCCTCCAGCACTTTCTCCCGGTGCTACAAGGAACACATGTATTGGTCCGGATGGCCAACACATCCATGGTGGTGTATGTCAACCACCAGGGTGGCCTTCTGCCCCCAGGGTTGCATCGCATTGCCTTCCCTACGAGCGACGAATCTTCCTGGAGTGGCGAACTGGGCAGCGGACCACCTCTCGAGGGAGGGTACACATCCATCTGAGTGGCGGCTCCACCCTCAGGTGGTGGAGCGCATTTGGGGAACGGTTAGGGAGTTGCAGGTTGATCTCATTGCCTCGGCGGAGACGACACACTGCCCCCTGTGGTACTCCCTCCACCACTTAGGCAATCCACTTGGCATTGACTCCCTACGAGTGGCCCAGGACGGTCCTTTACGCGTTCCCGCCAATACCGCTGCTCCCGGCCTTCCTAGAGAAGGTCCGGTTAGAGAAGGCGACAGTTCTCCCAGTAGCCACCTGGTGGCCCAAGAGAATCTGGTTCTCGACCCTGTGCCAACTCTTACAAGGCCAGCCCTGGGAGATCCCGCTTCGCCTAGATCTCCTCAGTCAGGCGAAAGGCACTCTCTGGCATCCGGAACCAGGCAGGTTCCAATTATGGGTCTGGCCCCTGTATGGGACTGCTGGTCAGCCCTAGGGCTATGTGACACGGTCATGGGCACATTGCAAAATGCTAGGAGATATTTTCAGAACTGGTGTTTGACTAAGGGTCATGACCCAGTATCTTGCCCTATGCCAGTTATCTTCCAGTTTCTGCAAGAATTGCTTGATGCCAGTAGGTCACCAAGGAGGGTCGTTCTCCCCGAATGGAGCCTTGATATTGTACTGGAGGCTCTCATGAAGGCCCTGTTTGAGCCCATACACTCCATAGAGTTGAAGTATCTGTCTATGAAGACAGCCTTCCTCTTGGCTATCACCTCCGCAAAGTGGGTCAGTGAGTTACAGGCACTGTCGGTGCACAGCTCCTGAAGAGGTTAGGGCTCTGGACTCTTGCCCGGAGGGTCGTGGGTTCAATCCCAGGTGGGGGACACTGCTGCTGTACCCTCGAGCAAGGTACTTTACCTAGATTGCTCCAACTGTATAAATGGGTAATTGTATGTAAAAATAATGTAATTGTATGTAAAAATAATGTGATATCTTGTAACAATTGTAAGTCACCCAGGATAAGGGCGTCTGCTAAGAAATAAATAATAATAATAATAATAATAATAATAATAATAATAATAATAATAATAATAATAATATGTGTATTTGGGATGATGGCAGCAGGGTGACACTACGTACAAACCCTGCTTCCTCCCTAAGGTGATCACAGCCTTCCACATGAACCAGTCTGTGCAACTGGAGTCTTTCCATCCACCTCCATTTTCTTCAGAGGAGGACAGGAGATTGAACTTCCTCTGCCCAGTGCAGGCATTAAGGTGTTACATAGATATGACAAGAGTTCTGCGTCATACAGACCCTAGGACAGCCCCTCTCAAAGAAGTGACTGTTGCACTGGATTGTGGACACAGTCTCGACTGCGTATGACAATGCTGGTTTGCCCCCACCTGGGCGGGTAGCCGCGCACTCTACCAGAGGGTTAGCTACATCTTGGGCCCTCATCAGAGAGGCCTCGCTGTCCGATATTTGTACTGCGGCTAGCTGGGCTTGTTCCACTAACTTTGAGTTATGAGGTTCTGCTGTGTCCCTCATCTGCTGCAGTTCCTTCTCCCTCACAATGGCTCTGGTATACATTATCCCATACGTAATGTCTTGGTGGTCATCTTCGAATTGAAATGGAATGTTAGGTTATTTCTGTAACCCAGGTTCCCTGAAAGAGAAGACGACCACCAACCAGCGAGGTCGCATCAGTCACCCTCACGGGTTTGATGCAAAAGAGAACATGGCTTCCGTGGGTTGACTGATTAATCCCTCGGTAGGCAGGACCGAGGACGTCACCCCAGGAAGGGGCCTATAGGCAGCTCTGATATAAAGAGCTCAGTGAATGCCTACCTAAGGCAGGCATGTCCCATAAGTATGTTTTGGTGGTCGTCTTCTCTTTCAGCGAACCAGGGTTACGGTAAGTAACCTAACGTTTTGTTGTGGTTTTGCCAATCCAGCTCGATGTATGTAAATAAGATAAACATGTATCATTGTATTGGGACAAAATGTGTCTGGTGATCAGCTAATATAAGTGTTAAATGTGAATTTTGGAGCCCAGGAATTTAATAGTTTGCTCGTGGAACATGAGCTTTATGCCTTCTATTGTCTTGTAGGTGCCACCTTCCAGGAACGCCACGGCCAATCCTTAAAAACTGCATTCTTAAATTCCTAAGTCTTTTCTTATTTTTCTGTTGATAGTTTTTTTTTCACCACTTTTGTAAAGCCCATTATTTTTCTTCCACACAATAATTTATCTTCTTGTACAGGTTTAAACAACACTTGACACCTGACCCACATAGATGTCAAATGTAACAATCAGAAGGGTCTTAAACTGGAAGTTAATTTATACTAAAGTGTATATGAGAAAGAAAATAAAGTATGGGAAAGTATGTCAACATAATAAGGGCTTGTGAAAAAGGCTGTGAAGCTGATAAGCAGTAAAAACATATTTTGTGGTAGCTTTCACTTGATTGTTACTCCTTTTCAGGAATAATTACTCTTTTTAGGTCAAGTAAAAAAAAAAATCATGTACATATGAAACATGCACCTTTATATAATAAGCATTTGTAAAACAAATAAAATAAAAAGCAAAACAAAGGAAGAATGACAGGCAGAGAAGGTATAAGGATGTTAATAAATGTAACATGTTTGCTGTTTCTGTCTTGTAATATAGCTTGTATTTATCATTACATATTTTTATATATTTTATCTACACTGAAACTACTGGTGTAATTACATACGTCAAAAAATCTAGTTACATTGCTATTAGGCTACCCTCCAGTACTTTGTCTTACACTACCGTGTCCTAAAATGACTTGTGTTTACAATAGCAACAGGCAGCAACAATCATCAACACAGTGATGTCAGACTGTGGCACACATGGACTTTAAATATGAATTGCTTTACATTAATTACTTTCTGATTTACAGACACAGACAAAAACAACTCAGTATATACTTTTTATCCAAATTAAAGAGCAATTAATTTCAATACTTCAATCAAAAAGACAAACTTTTTTATGTAAAATGGGGTTTATTTACTATTTTATAAATTAATAAATTACACATTTTAAAAAAATTCAACTATACAATAAACATTTATATCTGAACAATTTTGAACCAATAATTAAATAATGCAGATTTTAAAATATTACTCATTAAAATCATTACTATTTATTACTTTGCCAAAAATTTCCAAAATAAATACCTTAGGCAGTAATGCTAATTTGCATAGCCTGTATTTACAGGTGTGAAATACCTGTGCTACATTAACATTTTCCACAAAACCCCTTCCTAAAGATCATTATTGTTATTGCCATTTTAATTTTTTTCCTGACTGCTGCTGTTATTCTCTGAACCATTATCTGATTCAGTGGAATCACTTGTGTCACACGAATCACTGGAATCTGAAGAGTCACTGGAATTGCTTGAGCTGCATGAATTACTGTAATTGCTGGAGTCACTTGAGTTGCATGAGTCACTGGAATGACTTGAATCACTTGAGCTGCATGAGTCACTAGAATGACTTGAATCACTTGAGCTGCATGAGTCACTAGAATCACTTGAGCCAGAATCACTAGAATCAGAAGAGTCACTGGAATCACTTGAACTGCATGACTTACTGGAATCACTAGAATCTGAAGAGTCACTGGAATCACTTGAACTGCATGACTTACTGGAATCACTAGAATCTGAAGAGTCACTGGAATCACTTGAACTGCATGACTTACTGGAATCACTAGAATCTGAAGAGTCACTGGAATCACTTGAACTGCATGACTTACTGGAATCACTAGAATCTGAAGAGTCACTGGAATCACTTGAACTGCATGACTTACTGGAATCACTAGAATCTGAAGAGTCACTGGAATCACTTGAACTGCATGACTTACTGGAATCACTAGAATCTGAAGAGTCACTGGAATCACTTGAGCTGCATGACTTACTAGAATCACTGGAATCAGAAGAGTCACTGGAATCACTTGAGCTGCATGAGTCACTAGAATCACTAGAATCTGAAGAGTCACTGGAATCACTTGAGCTGCATGAGTCACTAGAATCACTGGAATCAGAAGAGTCACTGGAATCACTTGAGCTGCATGAGTCACTAGAATCACTGGAATCAGAAGAGTCACTGGAATCACTTGAGCTGCATGAGTCACTAGAATCACTAGAATCTGAAGAGTCACTGGAATCACTGTTAGCAGAAGTGATGTCAGTGGAGTGACTGCTATCACCTCCGTTGGGGTCATCACCTTGCATTCCTTCATCATCAAACTCGTACTGGTCTGCTTTTTCAGGGAGGTTATCAGCAATACTCTTTACATTGTCATCATGGAAATTATTACTTCCAGCCCTAAACAATACATTATCTCTATTATTTTTATAGTTTTTACCTTCTTTGTCAACACTGTAATTATCATAATGGAACTTGTCTTTTTTGCTTTCTTTCTTATTTCCATCAATATCCTCTACTTTACTAAATTTAGTAGCAGTATTTCTGCCTGGATTAACCCCATTGATGATTAGTGTATTATCAGATTCTTTCATACCATTGACACCATTGCTATCACCACTGAATTCATCAACACTGATGTTAATTCTCATGTCACTTTTGACCACTTCATTCTCTTTGCTATCAGAATTTTCATCTGAACTGCTAATAGAATCTTCTTCTGAACTAATTTTACAATCTTCAGTTGAAGTGCTATTAGAACATTCATCTGAACTGCTATTAGAACGTTCATCTGAACTGCTATTAGAACATTCATCTGAACTGCTATTAGAACGTTCATCTGAACTGCTATTAGAACGTTCATCTGAACTGCTATTAGAACGTTCTTCTGAACTGCTATTAGAACATTCATCTGAACTGCTATTAGAACGTTCATCTGAACTGCTATTAGAACGTTCATCTGAACTGCTATTAGAACGTTCATCTGAACTGCTATTAGAACATTCATCTGAACTGCTATTAGAACATTCATCTGAACTGCTATTAGAACGTTCATCTGAACTGCTATTAGAATCTTTACTTGAAGTGCTATTAGAATGTTCTCCTGAACTGCTGTTTGAATCTTCATTTCCACTCCCAGCAGCGCTTTCATCCAGGCTAGGTAGAGTGACGTTATTTCCACGAGAGTAAACCTGAAGTGAAAAATATATACCAACAATCTAGGAACAATAATAATTGTAATAGTTAATAGGTGCATTTAAAAATACCAATGTACTGTGTATAGCATTAACTTGTTTTAAAGTCATCTATACTTGGCTTTTTATCCTGCATATCCCCAATGGAAAATATGATCCTTATACCTAAAATAATGTTTATGAGGACAAATAATTTTTGTCTTTTTCACTTATGTAAATATTATGTTGGTAACACTTTAGTTTTGAGATTGGTTAAAAGTGGTAGTTTTTGCCCAAAAGAGCCAACTTCCAAAGAGGTACCAGTGTACAAAAATGAAAAAAATTGAAAGGTTTATTTTTGGATGTACACAAAAAATTATATATATATATATATATATATATATATATATATATATATATATATATATATATATATATATATATATTTCAGGATGTTTCGGACAAAAGCCCTTTTTCAGCTTTGTAGAAAGAAAAGTAAACAGTGCAGTAAACATATTTTGCAAGAATTATGTGGATGATGTCATGATTATGTCAGAATAGAATGTCCATTCCAAGAAGTTCTAAAGTTCCTAGTTTGAAGATAAACTCACATTCCCTTTGTTCCAGCAGTGTGATTATCATTGGTGAAAAGTCTGGCTTCTGGAAATTAAGTGGTGTTGATTTGAAGGCTTCATAAATGTTTCCCCAATGTACAGTTTATTGCATTTCTTGCAGATAATGCAGTATAATATTCCCTTAGAGGTTCATGTAAAAGTTTCATGGATGTTGAGTGATGATCATCTGTGGGATCAGTCAATGCTCAGAAACAAAGGGGATTTGAGTTTATCTTCAAACTAGGAACTTTGGAATCACTTGGAATGAACATTTTACTCTGACATAATCACAAACCTCCTAAGGACATCCTCCTATTCTGTTTATGTATATATTTTTTAAAATAAATAGCAATCAAATTTGTAATTTGTTATATTAAATGAATTAATTCAGGGATTACTTTACTTGGCAGATCATTAATTTGCTTTGACGCAAATTACTCCCGAACCCTGTTTATAGCCTTTCACAACCGTCTTTTTAAATAGAACCCTGGGCTCAGTCTGTCAGTTTGCAGCTGCTCTGTTATTTTCTACCGTTACCGGTTTTAATGAAGGGGCTACAGGCTGTTCATATATATATATATATATATATATATATATATATATATATATAGTGTTTTGTGATTCTGTGTTACATATTTTCAAATCATAATATACAACTGTAATAGGCTATTTAACATGGTAATAGAATGTATGACTAAAATAATTTTTTCAATAAAATATTTGGAATGCATTTGTTACCTTTTCTTCTGGGATTGTACTGTTGTTATCATGGTCACCATTTGCCTGTGGGAAAATACAGCACTGGCATCAGTATATGTTTCCGAAGAATGTTGCAGGATACATGGAATTGTACTTTTACATTTTATTAATACTTTCTGTGATTCTGTGTGGTGATATTATGACACATGAAGATGACTGTCCTGTGTAAATAGTCATTAAGTATTGTTACATATATATTCACTGAAACCAGTGGGTGACAGTTGATGGACAAACATAGTAGTCTTTATCAGAATTAAGCTTGCGCTTACTACCATGAACTGGTTATGTTTTTCTTCTTAGGACTGTTTTGAGGCTGCATAAGAGAGCCTACTGCACAATTCTCACAGCTTCTCAGAACATACATGGCCACACTGACTGAAATAACTAAAATTCGCAATCATTTTGTACTGTATGACACACTTACTGTCTTTTCTTCTAAACTCCTAGACTTTGGATCTTGTGGTAACTTAAAAAAAAACAAAAAAAACATTATTATTATTGCAATTTTCAAGTACTCATTAATTCAGTAGTTTACTGCAGGATTCGGTTTTCTATTTTAGCAGTACCGTGTTCTATTGTCAAAACACACCCTTCAAAATATGTCACATACAACAGAATATGATTATGTTGAGGGTTTATATTCGGGTTAGGGTTAGGCTTAAGGTAATGTAAGTGTTAATGAGTTACATGCTCTCAAATGTATTTTAAGAAGAAACCATTTGAACAACCACTCAATTCCTTGTGTACCTTAAGTTATATACACTGATAATATACTTACTGGGAGAGCACAAGCTGCCCCTAATAGGCAGACAAGAAATAATGCTGTCTTCATCTTTACCATGTATTTCACTGATAAAAAAAACAAAACATTATTATTATTATTATTATTATTATTATTATTATTATTATTATTATTATTATTTTCTTATAAATAACAATCACATATGCATACACATAACTGGCAATGAAAATTTGAATGAAATGTTTGTACTGTACAACAAAACTCAAACACACAATCAGTAAAACATTGATGCTGTCATTTACAAATCATTTTCTACAAATCTTATTAAAATGACCTTGTTACTGTTGTTAAAACATATATAGAGGTAAGACAGACAGAGAGAAGAGAAATACGTGGGCGGAGGGAAATGTTATCCCAACGTATCTTCACCCCTTCTCTGCTTTTCCATCTCTTTATCGCACACTAAAAAAAAGATGATATTGACACAAAATGTGTTCATGGAGAACCAACAGTTTGTGTTTAGTGTAAATAGTTGTAGAAATAATGTAAAGTTATAACTATATTCAGGTTGCCTGATTTTTATAAATATATATATATATAAATAAAATTTCTTACCTTACTGTGCTCACCAGCTGCAGCAAGAGAGTTCAGCAACAGTGTAATAGTTGTAGTGTGTTTCACTTTACTCCCTGTGACCGATGGGGTTTTAAACTCTGCTTCAGGTCGGAAACAACAAATCAGTACGCTGTGATGATGTTATAAGGTGTGGCCAACGTTTACTATTGGCTTGTTGAAATCCCACTCACCCTTTTGTCATCAAGGTATATTTACCTTAAAATGGCCCTGTTGCCCACAAATGATAGTTTTTTTCTTAATTGACTGTCTTATCAAAGATTTATGCTTTGGGCTCTAATGTATGTTATTACTACAAAAGCAGTGTAAGGAGGATATATATTAAACCAATGTTCACCTACACAACACCATCAATATAACTGTATCTCCCTCTTGGTAAATATTTACATTGGTACACACAGTGCCCATCAAATCTTCCTTTAACAGTTTCACTTCTGACTACTAGAATAGATTGTCAAGATTACATTGTGAGGCCTGAGGTAACCTAACCCTTACAGCCCATTTTTACACAATTTTAATAGGTTATTAATTGAATAGGCCTAAAAATGTGTCAGATAATGTGTGAATGAACTGCATTTATCTTGTTTCTAACTCTTTCTATTATATTACATGTAGACAATGGGGGGGGGGGTGTATTTATTTGAGTCAGCAGCAGGAACTTTGAAAGTGTAAATAGCATGTAAAATACATTTTTTGTTTACAACATATAAATACAGTACATTAAAATACCTTTCTAAAAATGTATACATTGTTTATATTTTTTTGCTTAACTTTTAATAAAAATGGATTTGAAGTCTCTCCCAAGCGGCCCAACCAAAAAACAACGCAATCTGGCAACTGCTGCCGGTGACGTCAGTTTGAGGCTGTGTACTGCAGAAGCCCATTGGATCCAGCTTGTTTATCAAACGGTGAAGGTATTTTGTTCTTTACTGTAGGGTTGGAACAGTAATCTGTGTGAGCACTGCGTGCATTGGGAAGTTACAGAAAGTATTGATTTTAAACAATGTGCTTAGCCTTACATCATGGTGATTTTCGAACATAAAATACAAATTATTATTATTAATTTATTTAGCAGACGCCTTTATCCAAGGCGACTTACAGAGACTAGGGTGTGTGAACTATGCATCAGCTGCAGAGTCACTTACAACTATGTCTCACCCGAAAGACGGAGCACAAGGAGGTGAAGTGACTTGCTCAGGATCACACAATAAGTCAGTGGCTGAGGTGGGATTTGAACCGGGGACCTCCTGGTTACAAGCTCTTTTCTTTAACCACTGGACCACACAGCCTCCTTGTTTGTAAAATAAAAATAAAACACTAGCTCACTGTAACATTACTGTAGAAAAGTGGAACTTGACAAAGATTTTGACACAGGATTATTATTTTTTTTTTTTTTACGTAAATTGAAAAGAAAACAACAACAAACAAAAAAAACACAACCATATGGCAAACTAAACGTATTGCTTCTTTCTTTTAAACTACACTAAAGACATGAGTACTATAATCTGTATTGGACTCCATTTACTTTGTGATGGTGGTCCACAGATAATAACTGGGCATGCTAAATTGGGGTGAAAACCGTGGTAAAATAATTGGCGACGACTACATTTTTATAAAAAGAATCAATCAATCAATCAATCAAATGTATTTTGTATAGCGCCTTTCGTGCCAAGGCATCCCAAAGCGCTTCACATATCAAAAAACATCCAAAATAAATGGTAATAAATAAATAAATAAATAAATAAATAAAATACATATTAACATCATTCTAAAATAGGCCATCCCTACAAAAAGGCCTCTGCATAAAGATACACTAGCATAGTAGTCCCCAGAATCCCAGCATCAGCAGATCTCAGCTGGCGTCCAGGGACATAAGGTAAAAGCATATCATTAATGTAAGCAGGGCCATTTACAGAGACAGCCTTAAATGTCATTAATCAAATTTTAAAAATAACTCTGTACTTCACCGGAAGCCAATGCAAGCGAGCAAGAACAGGTGTGATATGTTCAAATCTTTTTGTACCTGTCAGAATTCGTGCAGCTGTATTCTGAACCTGCTGTAAGCGATTGATACGTTTACAAGGTAGACCAGCCAATGGAAAAAAATATATGTATTATTTTATAGGAACATACAATTTATACAAATTATACTCTGATTTAAGACTGGCAATTGTCATGCAGCTCAAGTACAAATTTGATAAATTACAATAATTTAAAATATTTTATTTACTCTGCCGATAATCACGATTATGGTGATATTTACACAGACGCTAATCGATAGCTGTAACCGTCCAACCAAAGAAAAATCGGCGTGGTACACAGCGGTGTGTGTTCATCAGACAGTTCCGTGGGAACGCTATAATACTAGACATCCACGCATTTCCGAAAGATCCCTCAACAAGGTGTCTGTGGGTCAAGTTTGTACAAATAAAGAGAAAATACTTCAATGAAGTTACTAGTTATTCAGTTATTCCTTTTGTGGAGAACATTGCTCTCCCGACAGTTTTAAAAATGACGTTCAATTTTAAATGGGGTTACTGTAAGGGCTGACCCCGCTATTCAACCGATCCCTACGTGAATCTTCATGTCCCGGGTCACTTTCATTTTCGCTGTCACTGTTGTACAAATTACTGTAATCCGAATACCTGTCGCTGGTATCCCTATCAGTTTCTGTATTGGACTCCATTTCCTCATGGGTCGGGTACTAGAACTGGCGTCACTGAAACTTCGTGAACGTTCGAAGCGTGCTTCAGTCATGTTTTTTCTATATTGGTCACCCTGAGTAGTTTACAAAAAAAAAAAATAAAAAAATAAATGTCAGTGAAATTATCATATAGAGTGCTTGCAACTAGGGTTGCCACCTGTTCTGGTTTTGCCTGGATTGTTCTCTTTTTGAGGCAGCTGTCCTGGGAAATCTGTAAGACTTCCCGGGACATTAAATGTCAAAGTATATGATTTATTTATTCATTTATTTATGTATTTTTGTACGGAATGACTCTGGTGTCCCGGTTTTTTGTAAGTCAGAGGTGGGAACCCTACTTGCAACACGCAAAAGTGATAGAGTGCTACTTACACTTTAACATGTACAAATACACTGGGCTTGATAATGGCTGGATAACTGCTCCTATATTTACTACAGTTTTTTGGGTTTTTTTTTTTTTATGTTAGCTTGCGTGGTTCAGGGGGCGTGGAGCTGGGTGCTTCCAATCCTTCAATCTCCCAATTTTCTAATTTCCTGTTAATTAGTATCTATTTTCTATTTAAGCCCTGATCACCTGCACCTTTTCTGTCTAGTGTTTCGTTTTCCTCCTCCTCCCCTCCTCCTCCACCTTCTTACATGCCTTTGCATCGGTCGTCTATGGGGGGCAAGTGAGTCTCACTTCCCCGACCTCAGGGCTAGGCATCCGCCTCCCTTACCTTCAGGGGGGTTCTCACCATGTGAGTCAGAGCGGACCCCCGGCCAAACTCTGTCCTGTCGCAGCTCCTGCGCTCATCTTGCCTTACTTGAGGCTCTGTTCTATTCTGCCTCTCTTTCACGACGTGGTCACTCGTGCTGAGTCCTATACTAACCTCAATGCTTTGTCCTTATTTCAGGTCCCAGGCAGCGTGACGTCTCGGCCTATCAGGGGTTTTACGAGCGCCTCTTACAGAAGTCTCAGATGCTGGGTACCTCTCCAATCTCCACTCGAGGGGTGGCTTTTCGAGTCATAACCCTCATTAGTGTTTTCGGTTGCTGGGTCCTCTGCCCCTGGGATGTGTCGGCATCGTCGCCCTCAGTCAGCGATCATCTTGTCTATCTCATTTCGGTTGCTGGGTCCTCTACCCCTGGGATGTGTCGGCATCGTCGCCCTCAGTCAGTGACCACCTTCTGTCCTACTAACAGCTCCTTGCTGCTTCTTCTCTCTTCAACCCAGCTCACACCCCGTGAAATACTGCATAAGAAAAACTGGCAACTGAAAATATATGCTTTCTGCTATAGTGTACTATAGAGTTTAACTTGTTTATACATTCACAAAACAATAATATGCTTTTTGGTGTATTGTAATATCACATGTACATAAACCATTTATGGGAAAAAGTGGATGTACTTTCTTAAATAAACACAACAACCTAACCATTTAATAACTGTGCGGTTAAATATAATTATATTTGGTCAGAAGGTTACCAGCTTTGTATATGTAACTATATAACAGCAAGTGCTGGAGGTTTTTAGTGTTTATAAAACGCAGAAGCATTAAACTTAACAATTACCCTTTTATAAAGTACACATTAAGTAGTGGTAGCCTCAGATTTTTTCCACTAACATATCATTGGCATAAAAGATGCCAAGTCATGTACAATGTTGTCTGTGCAGTATAGTAACAGTAATCAATTAAAAAAAAAAAGAAAAACAGTAAATATGTTTTAAAATGACTCTTTTTCAATTAAAGTATCATTGTAGTCAGAGGTGCAAGTGATACATGCTTGAAGTAAATTGCTTTGTTTCATGTATAGTGGAAATAATTGAAGTACAATACAACACCAGAACAATTGTCATAAACCTATTTGCCACCATTTTTTGCAGACTCATCAAACAAAATGTTTGTGAATCATTCATTCAGCATGTGTCAGCATTTTTCTATGAGCACTATAATTACTTACAAATATTATAATAAAAGCTATATAATCAAATACAACTCACACAACAATTTTCTTTACAACCACTTGCTAAGACACAGTCTTGTGTTCGGAGGTGTAAATTATATATGCAATCTTTCTTTGAAAGTAAATCTCGATCTCTGGGTCACTGAATAGTGTTTCAAATGACTGTTTTGGGGACATTTTGCAACAGTGATCATTTTTGTAGAGGTACATTTTCCCATGTTGTGAATGCCTGACCTTTAAAGTTAAACTGCATTTTCAAATAAAAGTAGAAAATACTCAAAAAGTATCACACTGTGTTTTCTGTGTCTAGGTCTGAGAGGGGATACAAGAAGGTGCATCAGGTGTGTGAGTGTGTGTGTGGATTCAGAGAGTGGGGAATCGTGTGCTGGGAGACGTGTTGCTTGCTGTGAATCTGTTGCTGCAAATAGAGACTGCCGGCTAATGAACCGTGCACTGTTGTCAAGAGGAGGAGGAGAAATGTTATTGTCTATTATTTAAAATGTCAGTTTTCCAGCAAATTTTTACTTCTTTGAGAAAAAAACAAAATACAAACAGTGATGTTGAGGTAATGTTTATTATGTTTGGAAATAATCACCTTGGGATAATCACTGGAATTCTGAATATAGTTTTCACAGGGCTTACCCCTAAAAAAAAAAGTACAACCTAAGAACGCAAGAAACTTCACTTGCTATGCAAAAAAGCATACAGTATTAAAAATGAATGACATTTATTAATTAGGAAATATTCAGAACTTTTAACACTGTGTTTTTTATTTGTTGTTAAATACATCTTGCTTATTTTAAATAAAAATATGTTCATACAATGTAAAATATAAAAATAAATAAACAAAAAACATTCATGTAAAACTGCCTTAAGGGTTGTACAGAACATTTTGTAAATATACTGCAGGTTTGTTTTACACACATGTATGAATCCAATGTTAGTTTTGTTTTACAGTTATACAGTTTTACAGTACTAATACAGTGGTCTCACATGATAAACAATACATATTCTGGTTTATAGTGATGCTATTAAATATTTTTTGCAGCACAAGTTTTGTCATCCTAGATATGGGTTTGGCAAAAACAGTTCAGAAAAGTCAAGGGCAGTAATGCACTATTTTCCAGTACAGTATGTTTCAGTGGGATGTTCATTGGTTGTTTCTTTCTGTTTTTTTATCTTATGATATATTTGTATAGGTTAACAGATCCTCTGTCAATCCCATTACCAGTTTTGAGATCAATGTCATATGTGCTGAAGGTAGTTTACATCTGGAAACCCTGATGTTAACAGATGTCCACCTTAATGATTTAAAATCATGATTTGAATTCCATTTTAAAGCATGTGAACACTAGGCGCTGCATAATATAAATTGAGGTGATTATATGTATACAGTGTTTTTTATTTTTATTTTTTTATTAAGGTCACCATGACTGAAATTCTTCAGGCTCATCTCCATGCATGAGAAGTTCCTCGCTAAACGCATAGCTATCGTCACCTATGTCTTGAAAACCATATTCTTCACTAGAATCTTCACAGCCATCATCCCCTTTTCCAGCACTGCAACGCTCCCCTCTTCTATAATGTCTCGTGTCCGTGTTGCTGCTGCCACCTTCTTCTTTGCTGTGTTCATGCTCACTGTCTTCATAATCATCTTCACTGTCACTCCCCTCCGGCTCCTGCTCCTTCTCATTGCTCTTATCTTCTTCACTGGTATCTTCATCAGTTTCACTATCACTACTGTCATCATCTTCATCACTTTTGTGGTTGACGTCAAAGATTTTAATCCTGTTCTACATGTAAAAAAATATATATATGTATGAATATGGATAAATTCTGATGTGTTTGGAATGAGTATATGCCACATTTGTAGAAGGTATTTCATGTATTTAACTTTCTTCAACTTACCCTTTTATAAGCATCTTCACTGTCCCTGCTGTCATCTCTGGTATTCCCCTTTTCATCTAAATCACTCTATAAAAATATACATATCAATATGTTTATAATATTAAGATGTTTGAATGCAATCAAGAAAAAGCAATTGCCCTATATTAAAAAAGTGAACTCCGATTTTTCTTATTAGTATATATTCAAATGGAACATTACCAACATCACTTAAATAATAATGTGAAAAATATCTGTCTTGATTTAAAGTGTCTGTGTATTGTTGACTTACCTCCATTTCTGAGGTGTCATCAACTTCTTCAGATGTCTGTAAAATTATATATTATACTGTGAATATATGATCATCATTACAAGGCGTACAATGGTGTAAAATATTGCTTTATAGCCTTGGAATCCTGTGTACTAACTTAACTGAATCCTCTTTTTTATGTCCTTTCTGAACATTCACATTTGGCCTGACTTTTGCTGTAACAATGTTTCCCTCTAGGGGCTGTAAAACCTCGCCACCCCGCCTTACAGGTCTGGCTGTGCCAGGCTACACTCATTGCATCAGCATTGTGAAATATTGTGTGTTGAGTTACCTTGTCTTCTGAAGTATCAATACTGTCATTTTCATCAGATCTCTGTAAATGAATGATTGACAATGTAAATATTTGTTATGACTATGGGGAAAAAAAGTAAATTTCTTGACTGTTTTTTATGAACCATAGCAAAACATGTGGGGTCAATTGCAATGAACCAGTGATTTAGTCACATCAAGTGGATTAAAATAAGGACTAGAAAATCCTGCGAGTCTGTACAAATTAATCCTGACTGCAGCGTACCAGACAGATGATCCTGGTAATTGGTTTAATTGGTCAGAACAAGTGGAATAAGTCAGACAGATAATGAGGACTAACCTATAGCTATGGCCAAATGTTTTGCATCACCCTATAGAATTAATTAATTTTGCTTCATAAAGCCGACTGAAACCTGCTGCATAATGTTACGTTAATATATTAAATGACATACTGCTTTGTAGTTTTCCAAAACTATCAACTTTATAATAGAAATCTAATATGAAATACTGTACTACTATTATGGCTTCCGGTAGGACTTTTGCAATATCATTTTGTAGTTTCTTTGATTACATGATGTTAAATAAAATATGTAAATTAAGTCCATATAGTTTTTCTTTTTTAATCATGTCTCAATCCTAAAATTTTAGGTGACGCAAAACGTTTTGCCATAGCTGTATATACCCTTCTTTACTTAGCCGATATGCAGAATTCAGTGTCAGATAAATATAGGGTATAAAGTAAAGGGATTCCTGTACAAAAAGACAGACACATTTTTATTACACCAGTGTGATTCACACAAACATGTTCATGTAAAAATAAATCAAATTTCAAGTCTTTTTGTGCACATTTCAAACTGGCAGATCATACTTTTAAGCTGCCAACATTGCTGCATAGGCACTGAAATGTTTAATTGCGTGATAATGCAGTTTTTGATAGTTAAGGCATATTAACTGAAATTGTATTGCATTAAACTGAAAATGGTACCAAAGGTACATGATTAAAATGTTTATTTTAAATGAAGGGCCTGTAGGGTAGGATATATATCACCTTATTGTGTGATACTTTATTCTCACAGATCTGACTGACCGAACGTGACGGACATAAGAAATGTACAGAATAAAGTTTTCAGATGTGCTATTCATTTCAGGGGAAAATGCAGCTGTCTCTGCAAAACACTGTAAGCATTAAATGCTTCGGACAAGCAAGCATACTGTTAGTTATCCTAAGTACCAAGTTAATGTACTTGAACAGGATTGTCACAAATCTGATTTAGTAAGCTGCAGTCAGGATCTGGGTTAGTCTGATTTAGCAGATGATCCACCTGTGATGATTAACTTCTGGGACGCTGCAGTCTGGATCAGCAGGTGTACTAACCTTAGTCCAATCAAGTGGATTAAAACTGCTTAATCCACTAGTTAGACACATCAAGTGGTATGCTGCAATTGACCCACATAGCTTAAGCTTCTTTCACACTGGCATGATCTACCTGGTTCTGAACGTACCCAGGCAGTACCCGGTTTCATGAGGGTCGGGTACACGATTTCACACTGCTTTTGATAAAGCAGGGTTGACCTGGGTGACAGACGCAAGTACACAATGCGCGTATCAATGACCCGGAAGCAGCTTGTTACAGACGCTTCCATCCAAGCTTCTCTGTATTGAACCGTCGGCCCAAATATTGATTAGAGCAAATGTTTATTCATCCCTGCTGCAATCTGGCTCATGTTGTGTCTCAGTCAAAAAAAATATGGCTAAACAGAACAGAAATGTTCCTTGCAGAAGTGAAACCTTCATGCAGGCGTGGCTTTTTTTTATTGTGTCGGCTCACGAACGGCCATCATGCATTTTGTCTCTCTCAACCCAGGTCAAAGCGTGTCAACCCACATCCTGAGGTGGGTCGCCGGGACCCGGGCCCGACCCAGGTACGTGGTTTCACACTGTGCGGGACTGCGACCCGGGTAGGAGTGCCAGTGTGAAAGGGGCTTTAGAAGACCAGTTTAATAGGACTTACCGTGTCTTCTGAGCTGCTGTCACTTTCATCGGTGGTCTGAAAGGATATAATTAATCTACTGTCAATTATCAGTGTCAAATATCACTCAGAAACAGCATTCATCAATAAATAAATAAATAAATAGGGATATGTGAGCTGATGCCATTTCAATTCCTTTTATCATTCTGGTTTGAATATCAATATCTCTCTAATTAAGCATATTTCTTAGTTATTACAGTCAAGCTTGTATGACCTCATTATCAAACTCAATATATACCTAATATGATATCTCTGCAATGTTTGGACAATACATTTTATCCTTATTGTGATTTTTTTATTTTTTTTGTGTGTGTGTGTGTGTGTGTGTGTGTGTGTGTGTGTGTGTGTGTGTGTGTGTGTGTGCTGTTAACTTTCATTCCATCTTCTTGTAATAATGTGCAGTAGTGTTTATTGTTTAATTGTAAGTCTGTAAATTGTCTTTTGGTTTGTTAAAAAAAAATGATATATATATACACATTTTATATGTTAATAAAAAAATTAAAAACATTAAAAAATTGGACTTAAAGACTGCAATGAAATAAATAAATACATACATACATAAATAGTTGATGTAAAGATTTTAATGATCTAAATCAACTAATGATCTAAAGTGGTGGTTCTTAATACTGATTCTGAAGCGTCATTGTGTCTTGTGTTGTTCATAAATGGTCAATAATTCACCCCTGAGGAAAAAAACCCAGTCTGGATAATCTATTTGACTCATTTAGCCAAATATTCTTTTTCCTAAAAGATTTAAGTTACCTTGTCTTCTGATGAACTGCTTTCTTCAGATGTCTGTAGAGACAAAGTGTTGATGAATATTATTTGATAATAATGGTATGTAGTATCTGATTTGGTCTAATCATTTAAAACACTGTCCAAACAAAATAGTGAAAATGTTTTAAATTTGTTATGTAAATCATTGAAAATGCAAGCAGGTACAAATCACCTGGTCTTCTGATGAACTGTTTTCTCCAGAAGTCTAGAAATACAACAAAAAACATCAATGACATCACCAATTCTATACATTTTAATTGTAATTGTTGGTTTAAGAATTACAAACTCTGAAAAAGGCAGAAGTTGAAGTTACCTTGTCTTCTGATGATTCTGATGAACTGCTTTCTTCTGAAGTCTGTAAGACACAGAAACAAATACATTTATAAACAAATAAACACATACACAAACAAGCACAGTATTGAAAAAAAACATGCAATCTACTTCATATGCAATATCGTTGTAGTGCTGCACATAATTCATTTATTTATTTGAACTATACTGAAATAATTGATAATTGAACAAAACAAAACAATTCATCTGACCTGCTGTCTGACTGTGGCATAACAGTTAGACTAGTGTTTGTGCCCTTAATTCAACTTTTTTTTTTTTTTTTTTTTTTTTTGTAAAAAGTCTGGGCAAACCAGTTGGGGAAATTGCCCCCCCCCCCCCCCCCTTGCTTTAAATTGTATTTTTAAAACACATACTGCAATTTGAACATTGAATGTGGCTGTATCAAAATATGAAAATACAAAACTATCAACTTTATCATAGAAATTAAAATTTATAAGCAAATACATAATTAATACTTTATGCAAAATGCCATCTCTACAAATGTCAATTTCAATCACCTGGTCTTCAGAGGTATCATCTTCTGAAGTCTGTAAAATATATTGAAAATGCAAAAACATTAACGGTTTCATTTGACGCTAAGTATCCAAATCTAGCCTTGATTGCCACTAGCACTACCAGACTGATGGGAATACAGGCAAACCAATTGTTTCATGAAAATACTATAGATAACATTTAGAATACATTATTAATACAAATTGATTTCAGCCAGCAGTTACAGGTATGAATGTACATGGATGTTTAAATGTCCTCACTTTCTTATGAAATACTTTCTTCAGATGACTGTACAGAGAAAATGTATAACCCAATTCAAATGGTGAAGGTAAAGGTATTACATGAAAGAATTTAAAATAGAAGCGAGAGGTTAAAACAGCCACGTTCAAACATGGTGGACTATTCTCAATCCTCCGCTTGTTTAGCTTGATTTATTCCTCAGTGAATAAGAAACTCCTTTACTCCCTTTTCTCTTATGAGAATGCACCCAATAGTGGTCATATTTTACTTGCAGGGTTACATTTGACTTTTATGGTAATGAGGGTCTCAGTGAGCGCATCGGTCTGTTTAGCGGCCACACTTGCAGCCCAGAGGTGTCAGAGGAAGGGCAGCAAAGTCCTCTTGGCACACAGAAAAGAAAATAAAGGTTTTCTGAGAAGGAGCCGAGAGTCCTTACGGCTGAGGTCACTCAGCATGAAACGAAGTTGTTCGGAAAAGCCTCAGCCAACATCAGTTATGCTAGTATCCTTAGGAAATCATATGCTCTTTTCTTCATTTGAATTAATTTCAATGTAATTTTAATGGATAAATGATGGCAAAGTGCAAATTTGATAGCGGGTGCAGAACGCCAGGTGAACACCATTCTTTACATATACGCCACATTTTTAGCGGCCGCTAAAATCAGACTACGGTTGCTAAACACGATTTATGGCCGCAATATGGGGGGTTTACACCCGCAAATCATGTTGTGCGTATCCTTACATCTACCCCTTAATGTATACAAATCTGACAGCATTTCGACTAGACATATTTCTCAATGTCTCCAATAAAAAAGGTTGTATATGTTTCTTTTAGTATTACTACTTATACCTTCATTTTAGTGTTTTAGAGTTATGCATAATGTACTACTAAATTGTAAATATTTATTGTAAAGATTGTTGTACAATTACCGTATCTTCTGATGTATTTTCTTCAGATGTCTATAAAGAAATAATAATTAATATGTTAAATACTTTAAAATAATCCCCTGTGGAATTTAATAAATCAAGTGCCTGTGGAGATTATTTTTAAATACATTAATGGAATAATCATATCTAAAAATCAAATAAGTATAATAAAAAAAAATATTGGATACTTAAATGACAATTTAAGTAGATTTTACAAGGTGAAGGCAAATTAATCAAGATTTGAGAAAATTGTAAAAAAAAAAAAAAAAAACTCAATCAAATAGCCTGAATGTTAAGTACATATAATTACCATGTTTTCTGTGGTAATACTCATTTCCGATGTACTGTTGGGTTCCTAAAAATATAAAGAAAACTTAGTGGAGTGGAAACAAAGGTATAGATATTATAGAGAAAAAAGTACTGCAGTAAAGTTCTGTATGTAAGACCTTTTAAGTTGCATGTAATATTAACAGAGCTTATACACTCATGATACACAGTTTAAAACAAAATAGTGTATACGTCACACCTATAGAGATGAACAGAGGTAAATTTCCAAGATCAGGTAAGAAAAAAAGGTTTAATTCATTTTATGATATTAATTTATTTGCACGCTTCACTCTCAACTCTTCATCTTTGTTGGACTAGATTGTTATTTTTTTAAAATCATCCAGCACATTTTTTTGATCTAACTCTATTTTAATTGTTACATTGCCTGTCAAGGTCTGATTGAATTATGTCATTTTATTTGAACTTCTTTCCTCTTAAAGGGTACATAAGGATCTTTTTAATTTATTGCGTTACTGTGTATGTTCCCATGTGTTGCTACAACTGTTTACGGAAGGTGTGTGTGTATTGTTTTAATTATTATTATTTTTTAACATTTTTACCACTTTTTTAAACTTTTAAATTCCATTCCCTGCCTCGAGATGGCTTCACATGTACCCGCATGGACCTCTCAGAACAACATTTCCCATCATCCTTCTGCTCACTGGTAAATCCATCTCCGTTACCTATGTCAGCAGGAGGAGGATGGGAAATGTAGTTCTGAGAGGTCTATGTGGGTACATGTGAAGCCATCTTGTGGCAGGGAATGGAATTTAAAAGTTTAAAAAAGTGGTCAAAATGTAAAAGAAAAAAAAAAATTAAACAATACACACACCTTACGTAAACAGTTGTATCAACACATGGGAACATGAAACACAATAAAATAAAAAGGTCCTTATGTACCCTGTAACTGGATTGCTTGTTGTCACCTTCCTGTTTATGTCTTAAATGTTGAATTATGGGCACTTGCGCAACTTGTTGTTTTTCTTCTGGCAGCAGTAAATGTTATTCATTAGGAATGGCTACAATTACTTTATCTTATAAACACTACTTGATCACTGCCTTTTCTTTCTAAGTTGGACATTAGATACTCCTACTTCCCTTTGCCATCTACAACTCTAGAAACCACATTTGGCAATGAGTCCAAAAAAGAAAAGCTGTATTCCATGTTCCTTGTACATTGCCCTATTTAAAGTATGCAGAGGCATGTGTGTCCCATTGTATAACTCCATATGATTAAGGCTGTAAGAAAATAACAGGCCGTGAATTTGTTGCGGAAACTGCAACTTTTAACACAGACCACAACTTTTTATAGTTGCCGCAACTTTTAATGTGACACAATGTTTCAATTATTTATATGTAATTTCGTATTGGTATGGCTTGTCATCCTCACTAGCCAATCAGTTATCTTCTTTCCCGTTGCTATGGTTAGAAGACTGTAGGCCATGATGCAAGTACTGGACTTACTTCCTGTTAAATTTTGTGACTGAAGGTTTATTGCCGTTTTGCAAATACTGTTGTGGCTGTTCAATTTTGTGAGTGAGCTTTTACTGTTATGCAAGTACTGTATGTTATGCGTCATTATTGTTAGCTGCAACTCTTTACATGGAATGAAACACAGCATAAAACGTTTTATTTCAAATTGTGATGAAGAGGGAGTCTTAAGAACTTATGTTCTGGTTATTTATTTGTATCTATTTGCGCCGAAACCTCAACTTTAATACACATTGGTCGCAACTTCTTGATAAAAAAATCACGATTTTCTTACAGCCTTACATGATATATTTAATAAATTTGTGAATGGCTTACGATGTTGTTTTCTGGGCTATCTTTCATTTCACTATTTTGAAAAATCTGTTGGAAAACAAGAAAACAAACAAACAAACAAACAAACAAACAAACAAACAAAAACATATTAATAAAATCTGATCTTTTATGTATCATTAATCAAACAACATCAACTAGATTCAAAGCACTTACTGGGACAGTGTAGACTACACTCAGTAGATAGACAATGGCAATGACTGTCTTCATTCTTGCAGTTAATTTCTACCAAAGAAAAGGTTCATTTTTGTTACCAGACTGTACTGCTACTTTTTTTGTATTGTAGCTATAAACATAGATTTAGACCACAAAGACGATATTATTTGGAACTTTCAATTACAAGTCAGGCAGCTCTTTCTCCACACAGTAAATATAATAGAATGTCTAGCTTTAAAAACGTGAAATGGAACATATTAGCCTAAAGCTATTCCTGATTTATTTATTTATTTATTTTTAATTTAATGAGGCGTTGGAACCTGCAGTATCATTGGTAACACTATATGAATACATTTTACTGGTACTCTAAAAGTCAAAACAGGACACCTACTCAAGTTACAAGCAAGGCATTTTTTGTTATTCCTTAAGGTCAGATAAATAGTACGCATGTACTAACTTTAAGCAAGAATGTCATTTCACCTTTATTACAATATTAGTGAGGGTCACAGAATATTCATAGATTATTTGATGCACAGTCATTTCAGCTACAAAATGCAACCAAGTTGTATACAATTGTATATTGTATGTATATCATGGCTACATACATCAAACTGAATAATATTACGATTTTTTGTTTGACATTTCTGACTAGGTTATACTGGTAACCCATTAATAAGTCTTCCGTTAATTTCCAATATAGAGCAATACAGGCAATTATAATTGCCTTACCAAAGCAAAACTGTGTGCACAAAACAGCTAAATAAAACACAGCAATATTAAGTAAATAACAGAATAAAAAAGACCAATCAGTATTCTTACCTTGCTGTTGTTCAGTTAAAATGCACTGGTAGTTTTAAAATATCCTGGGTTTACCTTAATTTGTTATCTTAAATGCTGTTTGAAAAAATGTGTTATCCTCAGTGAAATTGTCTAAAGATTAGTTTGATGAAGCCAGCATTTAAACTCTACTACAGGTATCTTGCAACCAATCAGAACTTTTTCATATCAATATGACAGGACAAAAGTGTAAGTGACTTTTCCTACCAACCTACAAAACTCCTACACTTCCTTCTGCCAGAGAAGCATGTTTATTCTAAAATCCTCTTGTGGTTTAAAGATGTTTACACTCCTTTCCTCTCCATTGACTGCCTTGTCAAAGGTTTCTAAATTTAACTGATTATTATATAGTCTGCTCAGAGTGAACACAGAGTTTTCGCCCACATTCTTAAGGTTATAATGAGTGTATCTTCCGGCAGGCAAATATTTAATTTTTGTCTAGAAGAAAATTGAACTATTTCACACTTTTTTAAAGACAATATTCAGTATTTAAAATATAAAGTAGTACTGTACATTCATATCAAGTGGTGTGCTTTGTAAAGCCTACATCTCATAGCTAAAAACACATTCTCCAAATTGTTTGTTTCTGTGACCTCAAAAATAAAAATGCGATGTGGTCAGAGCCACACCGGACTTCCTTAGGGGTTCTAATTTCATACCAGTACATAGTTGGAGAAAGACATCCGGTGTATCTAAAGCTAAGGTGTCATTTTCTATATGTCATTTTGCATAACATCCAGTGCTCTAGCCCAGTGGTTTTCAATCCTGGTCCTGGGGGACCACTGCCCTGCTGGGTTTTGTTCCAACCAAGCTCTCAATTACTTAATTGAACCCTTAATTGAACAAATAATGAGCTTAATTTGACTTTTTAAATAGTGTAGACGTTGGGGAATTTAAGTTCCTTATATAATTTTATACCTAAATTGAAATCTCCATCTGTTTAAAATAATTAAAAAGCTCAGATTAGGCAAATTATTAGTTCAATTAAGGGTTCAATTATGCAACTGAACACTTGGTTGGAACAAAAACCAGCAGGGCAGTGATAACCCCCAGGACCAGGATAGAGAACCACTGCTCTAGCCAATGCTAACTGCTATTGCAATATGTTTAGGGTGCAAATGAGCGCAAATAGATTTAACAAACATGCTTTTGTGTCAATGTTTGGTGTCGGCAGCACACGGGTGACTTAATAAACATGAATATTAATGATTTTTCATCCTGGTGCAGGTGTTGCACAGTGCCTGAGATCACACTTAAAGCATGTTCAGACCACGTATAATAAGGTGCACTAAATAACTGCTGTCACTATGAAAAAAAAAAAGGATCAGCATTTACAGAGTGAAAGAACAAGTGCAGTAAAGCAATATTTGGGAATTTCTTTTTGAAGTTAAAAATAAATGTCTGTCTGATAATAAACACCATAACTTTCAATGTCAGGTTGTACATTGCTTCATTGTTTAAGAGCGGCAAGATACAGACGCAGACAAAAGTATTGGCACCTTACAGTTAATATAAGATCATTCAAGAAAACATGTTAAATACAAGCTTAAATGGCAGCTCCACAATTGGGAGAATATATATTTTTTCCCTCCATAATGTATTATAAAGTGCAACACCAATCGCATTGAATAAAAAAGCTTTTCAAATCTGCAAAACATAAAAGTGCCTAATTTTGGTTTGAAACTGGAAAATGAATGGTTACCATGCACAGGCATGATGGAAAATACTGTACAGTGTCAGATTCGCACATACTTAGTGAATAATTATTGCTCAGCTGGGCAGAATGTTAGTCTGCATTGCACCATCCTTATAATGACCCTAACTGTCTTTTAAATCCAAATTGTAATTTGTTAGAAAAGCATATTTTATTAATTATAGTGGCTGAAAATTATTCACTTTTCATACACAAACATTGCTGCTATAACTAGGGGTCTGACCAAGAAAGAAAAACAGGAAACAAACAGGAAACAACTGAGACATCCTGTGACATCACATATGTATGACAGTACTGTTACGTGGGATATAGCTATACACAAAAAAAAGAACCAGTAAAAACAAACTCTAATCGTCAATACAAACAGATACTGCAGTGGGAGATTGTGGTATTTGGAGGAGGGTGGTTGCTGGTATGCTATTAGAGTAAGTAGAGGGGTTCGAAAAATACAGCGTTACACATCATTTTTCTTTTCATTGTTAACATCCTGACAATTTTTTACACTCATAACTTTAAAGTCCGTTTCAAAGCTCTTTTCAAAATGTCTGCTCTAGTGCACGGATATTGTAAGGATTATTGTCAGACATGTAACACAGCAATAACGATCCATGATGTGGTACGGAAAAGAAAAACCAGACCACTTGCTGTTATGTTTTTTTTTTTTTTAATCGTTCTTCCTGCAGCGATTTAGAGGACAGATCTCAACCCCTGCTGCACTAGCGCAGCCATTTTTAAAAGAGCTTTGAAACAGACTTCAAAGTTCTAAGTGTAAAAAGTTGGCAGGATGTTAACAATGAAAAGAAAAATTACAGGTACGTTATTTAAACAGTTGTAGCAACACGTGGTGACGCATAATGCTATATTTTTAGGAACCCCACTACTTACTCTTTAAGATGGAGAATTAAAATGAAAGCAAAAAGGTTGACAGACCCTGGGGTAGGCTGATTTGGGGTGATTTGGGGTGCCTCGAGCTGAGTGGAGCTCCATCAGTATCTGATATGGCTCTGTGTTTTGCACTGTCCCAATATTCTATGGTCATGTTACATAAATTAAAGCTCCATCTGAAAGGCAAAGACACAACACATACACTTGTTTTTCATTCTCCTCTTGATGACCTATTTTTGTTTCTTGAGCACCGCCTAGTGGGCAATCTTGATTTGAGCACTTTGGACTTCTCTGCTCAAACTAGAAGTGTAAGAATCACTCTATACACAAATCAGAGAGAACAAAAAAAGAAAGAAATATGTGGTTAATTTATTGTGAATTTAGGTTTTCAAAGCTTGCCAGACAACTGAAAATAATAATAATAATAATAATAATAATAATAATAATAATAATAATAATAATAATAATAATACAAGAAATAGTAACTCAAGAATTATGCATGGATTAAAATACATAGCTAGAAGTGCTGGATTTGCCGTAAACATCACTTGAATTGCACTTCCTCGTTGTTCTTCCTCACTGCTAGAGCTATTTCTACCTTTAATAATAATAATAATAATAATAATAATAATAATAATAATAATAATAATAATAATAATAATAATAATAAAAACTATATATATATATATATATATATATATATATACAGTGCCTTGCATAAGTATTCATCCCCCTTGGACTTTTCCACATTTTATAGTGTTACAACCTGGAATTAAAATGGATTTAATTGGAATTTTTACCATTTGATTTACACAACATACTTAACACTTTGAAGGTGCAAAATATTTTTTATTGTGACACAAAAGTTAATTAAACAAAAAAAAGACATTTGTTGGTTGCATAAGTATTCACCCCTCTGAGTCAATACTTGGTAGAAGCACCTTTGGCAGCAATTACAGCTGTGAGTCTTTTTGGGTAAGTCTCTACCAGCTTTGCACATCTGGATCCTGCAATTTTTGTCCGTTCTTCTTGGCAAAATTGCTCAAGCTCTGTCAAGTTGGATGGGGACCGTTGGTGAACAGCAATTTTCAAGTCTTGCCACAAATTCTCAATCGGATTGAGGTCTGGGATTTGACTGGGCCATTCTAAGACATTCAGGTTCTTGTTTATAAACCACTCCAGTGTAGCTTTGGCTGTGTGTTTAGGGTCATTGTCCTGCTGGAAGGTGAACCTCCGCCCCAGTCCCAGGTCTCTTGCAGACTGAAACAGGTTTTCCTCTAGAATTTCCCTGTATTTGGCTCCATCCATCTTGCCCTCAATCCTGACCAGTTTCCCAGTCCCTGCCGATGAAAAGCATCCCAATAACATGATGCTGCCACCACCATGCTTCACCGTGGGGATAGTGTTCTCAGGGTGATGAGCAGTGTTGGCTTTGCACCACACATAGCGTTTTGCGCTAAGGCCAAAAAGTTCAATTTTGGTCTCATCAGACCAGAGAACCTTTTTCCATATGTTTGCTGTGTCTCCCACATTCTGCCTTTTGGCAAAATCCAAACGGGATTTGATATGGGTTTTTTTCAGCAATGGCTTTCTTCTCGCCACTCTTCCATAAAGCCCAGCTTTGTGGAGCGTCCGGGTTATAGTTGTCCCATGGACGGTTTCTCCCATCTCAGCTGTGGATCTCTCCAGCTCCTTCAGAGTTACCATTACGGTTGCTTCTCTGACTAATGCCCTCCTTATCTGGTCACTGAGTTTTGGTGGAAATACTCTGTGTAAGTGCCTTGATACTTCTGCCCCCTTGTGTATTGTCTGAGAAGTACCATTCCAGACAAAATAAATATTTCCTGAGTGTTATGTTTGGGGATGACCTCTTCTGCCACCCATATGGAACAGCATGCCTTCATGCAACAGTTTTTGTACAGACATTGGACTGAAAACGTTTGAACATCTAGGTATTAATGTATACTGTAGTAGGGGCATTTATTACAGTATTTTCTTTAGTTTCCATGGTTTCTGCTCACTTTTGATCCCTGATACTAATGTTAAATGGGCCAGTTTGGCTTTATTATTTGCCTATTACAACATACTGTAACCAAAAATGACTGTAAGCAATTTAGTATTTTATTACCATTTATTACCATAACCCAAAGCATTTAGTGTACATGCTCTAAGTGTGCCATGCTAATGGGTTTTCACATTGAAAAATGAATGTGAACAAATCGGCATTTACAGCCAAGTGATGTCTTAAAGACTGAATGCTGACCCTTCATATACTAGTAAAAAAAGACCAGGCATTACCATGGTATAGAATACAAATCATAACTTTACAAGTCGGGTTAAGTGGCGTATGATGTTTTATAAATCTGGGCTCAGATATCACATCCACTTACATCACCCTTTTTATGAACCTTTCAAAGCCGGTGTCTTTTGCAGAGCTCAATTCCAGCAAGCTATCAATGTTTCCAGACAGAGAAGCATGAATAAAAGAGTTGGACATTTCAGTTTGCACGACAGTAACTTTGCTTCAGTGTGTGTCTGTCATCTGGATCAGGCTCTTCTACATGATTCTACTCCATATACTTCTTTTTTTTAAGAAACAAACCTGTCTTTGCAACATCAGTCAAGGTAATACTTTTTTTATATATAGATATATTTTCCTAGAATACAAATACATTATTGTATTTTTCTTAAATGCATCAATAAATAAGAGTATTTCAACATTTGGCTACATTTATATATATATATATATATAGCCTCATATATTGTGTCGCATTTAAGAAAAATACAGTAATGTGTGTGTGTGTGTGTGTGTATGTATATATATATATATATATATATATATATATATATATATACAATTTCTTGCATGTGCAAAGAACAACTTGAAATTGAGGAGGCACATCTGTGCCAAAACCGGTAGATCGCTTTGTCTTTTTAGAAAAAATAAAATAAAATGTTTAATATTAATATTTTGTGTGCGGTATAAATTTGTTCTTTGCACATGTAAGAAATTGGATGTATGTTTATTCCGCTTGGCAACACCTATTTGAAGATAATTATATAAATTTTCTGAAGAATGCTTTTGTTGGAGAACACCTGCAATACAGTTAATTCACATATATATATATATATATATAAAACAAATGGATGCAGACTGACATTCAATAACTTTATTTCAACGGATCACCAGCAACACAGACATGGTACCTGTTCTCTGACAGCACTTTGAATAAACTTTGTTAACACAACAGCACAATTACCAATAACACATTAAAAAAAGAGTAGCCTAACAGTAAATACTGATATTTAGCTAGCTGTACAAATATGCACTCAAATCCTATTTAAAAAAGTTATCAATAGCAAACACTTCACAAAACAGGGTACGAACAGCTGCATTTGAATTAAATATGGTATTGTATTAAGTTTATGCCGCAACTGCAAGTAGCCTACAGGCTTGGATTAAACCAAAGAGCCTGAACAGACCGCGGATGTTTTTTGAGAAAACCGCATTACTCATGGAATACTGAGGTAAACGTTTAGCAACGAAAACTAGTTCTTCATAAAGTCAGGATAAAACTATTAGAAAAACGTAATTTTTTAAGCTCTGGTGCAACCAATTGCCTTCAGAAGTCACATAATTAGTTGAATGGAGTCCACCTGTCTAACGTATCCATTACAATAGCATTTGAGCCCTCTGGAGCCTTCTCGCCTTCAGCTCAGGCAAGTAACTGCATGAAGAGGGCATTACCACACAATTAAGCCCGGTCCTTCGGGCTCAAATGCTTAATTTAAATCTCAAGTCACAACTTTTATCCATAAATAAAACACAATTCACGAAACAATTCTAGGATCAAATGTTAAAAAATCCTGTTTTGAGACTGCTTGTAGATTCATGTTACTCTTCTAAACTACTAATGCTTCCTCTGCAGCTAAACGTTGTGTTTGTTGATTGGTTATTTAAAAAATCTAAACGGTCTCTGGTTGGGCATCAGCATACTGTGTCATCATCAAAGCAAGCAGACACTGCGCATGCGGCTCTGCTTTACCCAATCAGAATCCTAGCCAGCGCAAGAGTCAGGGTGCGTTCATGGAGACCATGCTGCGAAGATTCTGTGCAGAATCTGACCAATTCTTAGAAGATAATTGGCTAAATTGGTCAGATTCTGCACAGAATCTGTGCAGAATGATCTCCATGAACGCACCCTCTGTGTGCTGAAAGAATGAGTAACGAGATGCTTCTGGGAAATGTAGTGGAGAAAAAGTATTTTCTAAGCAAACATACTTGATTAAAAAAGTACAAGTATCCCAAAAAGAAAGTACTTAAGTAAAGTACAGAGTTCTACTTCGTTACTTTCCACCCCTGCATATATATACTGTATATATATATATATATATCCCTTTGCGGTCCATTGTCGGACCCTGTCCGACATCATTATAGAAACGCAAAAAACGGGTTTCTAGTCGTTTTTTCTCCGGAAAAAGCCGAGAAAACCATTCAATGGCCGAGTGGGAGCGACAGGAGCCGAGACAAGTCAAAAAAAAAAAAAAAAAGGCATATCACATAGTCATACATGGCCCTGGTATCGGGGCGGTCGTAAGTAAACAAGCTGGCAACATCGCATAGAGAACACGGACATTTGCAGAGCTTTTTTGAGATGTTATAGTAATAAAATAATGACTTGGATCGCATTATTGAGGAGTTTGGTGATAAAACAAGTGATCAGGAGTTGACTGATCGGTATGTACGACTATTATTATTATTATTATTTATTTCTTACATAGGTGAACGCTATAGCAAACGAAAGGGTGGGGCGGGGCTGGAGATGCCTTGTGAGTGCTTTGTTGATATGCAGGGCCATTTAAACCCGTTTGACTGTGGAAAAAAATACTTTTAAACAGCGCGTCTAAAATTAACTACGCGTGTGAAAATTAATTAGACCTGCAGTGACGTGCCTGACACGCACTTAATAAATGGACTGCAAAGGGATATATATATATATATATATATATATATATATATATATATATATATATATATATATATATATATATATATATATATATTTCACTGTATATGTTTACATCACATTTTTAGAGATTATATCATTATAGGTGGTGTAATAAACGGTTGTATATAAAGAGCCACATCAATGTGGGTTATTTCCAACTTTTTGGTTTAGTAAGTTTCTCTGTAGTATGTTTGTCTTTTCCAGGACTGGAAAGTTGCCGGATTCTTGTCAATAAAAGGTGTTATATATGAATGCACTGTATTGTAATGGGGAAAGCAAAATGTGTATATCTTGCTAGTTTAGATTTAAAAGTTTTGAAGGTTAAGTTAATTTGCTGTTCCTGTTCAGAGGTATTGTAGAGATCACTATTACTGTATAGAGCATTATTGGACGTGTGTGGGTTCCTTCTTTATTTTATATATGTCAGTTACTCTACATTCCCTGTTAATGTTTTTTAGAATGTGTGTTTATTTTGCTCAGTTGAACAAAAAAAAAGGAAAATCAGGAAACACCTGCAACGTGTTACCCTCACTATTGTGTAATCAGACTGTCTGTCTCAGGAATTATATCTACCATACATTTAAAATGATGTTCCAGACATTTAGGAAATGCAGCCTTTTACTAAAAGATAAGCTCAGCTACAACACATAGGCCTACATATAATCCTCTTTGGAGTTGGTCCAAGATGCCTTTGTAGTTTGATGCATGTGCAAGAGCACTTCTTTGTTAAAACCAGGAGAAAACAAGTGTGTTTACTTAGTCAACTCTTTTTCCAGTCTAGCAGTTTCTGATGTTTATTTTTCTCTGTCAGAGTGTGAATCTGGTCTTTGAAAAAGACTAAGCCTGTCATCACACCAACTATTCCCACTGTTCTACAATTATTTTAAGATATTTATAAAGAAAAATGATAACCGGAAAGTGGGGGCCCTGTTGATCACATTGGCTCTTTCAGCTTTAATTTTCCAAAGTTTTGAGTTGTACATTTACTGACTCACAGTTGTTTGGACACATATAGAACTGAAAAGTCTGTAGCATACTTTATAGTAATGAAAATGGACAATTCCCCAGGCAAAACATATCTAATATACTGTTGTTTGTAAAACAAAATAAATAGTAAGAATTAGCAATAGTGTCTGGGATTTTCTAGGTTTGTGGTAAAAAAGATGTAGTATGATTAACCCAAAAGAAAATCTAACTTATTTTGTAATACTTTATTGTAACTTGTTGTTATACCGTGTATTTTTCGAGTATAGGCTACATAAATAATTGTTTAATGGAATGTATTTGTTAATTAAGTATTATGTGTGTGCAGAAAAGCCTTGTTCTCGTACTTGGTGGTGTTATACACACACAGTATTTGAACTCAGATCATACTGCAAATTGGATGGGGCTTAAACCAGACCTTCCTTAAAAATGAATTCCTGACAGTGTAATCAGACATTGTTTTAACGTTATTTGTTAATTATTTTAATAGTGTTGAATTCCTAACGTAGTTTTACAACAGGAAGTGGCTGAGTAAAAAGTGTAAGAAGCTTTATACTCATAAATTAGATACTAGTGACATATGTTTGTTCATACTCATTACTCGGCACACTCATAATGTATTACCAGTCTGATATATCTTTGAGCTGATTCTAGAAATAAAAAAGTGCATTCTGTTGATGGTTTAATATAAAGTGCAAAAGGATGTGTTATGTGATGCACTTATGTAGGGAATCTGCCACTGACTTTTGTTGTGCAAACTGGTGCAGTGATAAAGATGCGTTTGCACCCAATCTCCACCTTGTCACATGAGCTATCCATTTTTATATGATGTATTGTGTAATTTAACTAGTCTATATACCTAAGTAGTAACTTTTTTTTCTAGATAATATGAAACTGTATATTAAATAAAATAAAAAATATTTGGAAGATAATAATTAGGGGTGGGCAACGATATGAAGATTGTATATCAATATCGTGCATGTATTTCGATATCAATAATATTGAAGTCTTCCAAAATACAGAAAACTATAACACAATCGCAATATGAAACGTATACTGTACATATAGACATTAACAGATATTTACATAAGAAAAGCAATAACTTACTTTAACTTAGTATCTTAATATCCATGGA
Organism: Acipenser ruthenus; assembly: GCF_902713425.1. NCBI lineage: Eukaryota > Metazoa > Chordata > Actinopteri > Acipenseriformes > Acipenseridae > Acipenser > Acipenser ruthenus. The sequence continues at coordinate 67,174,531 of NC_081189.1, forward strand.
GAAAAACAAGGTCTTCTTATATTGTTTTATTATTTCATGCCATCATCAGCTACCTCAAAACCGAAATATTCACTGCGCAGACTAGCCAATCCTTAAAGTAATTTAATCTTCTCTAATGCACGACACATCTAAATGTATTAAGTAGCCTACAGTGTCATGCTGAATGTTGCATTATTTTGTGATATGTTTTGATGTTTTAAAAGTACATCTAATTTATAATACCTAAAGTGTACATTTAAAAAATACATTACTAACCGAGTGCTTAATGCAGCATGCAAATTGCGTTTGGTACCATGTTTGCACGTTCTGATTGGAAGAAAAAAATAATATATACATCAAATTATTTAAGCCAATTTTCCTGTGTATTATGTTTGTTTGTGTTAGGTGTATATCCCTTTAAAAAAGACGGTCCTGTTTCTTAATTAGTTGATGCGCGCACTTTTTGAAAAAAGGATATAGTTTCTGATATAGACTAACAATGATTGGTATGTGTATGGTTTGTTGTATGGTAATATAAAATAAACTTGATTATACTGCGTTTGTATTTTTAGCAGTATTAACAATAACGTTTTCCATTACACGAGAGTAGATGTTAAAACTTCATGCTGATTTGAACTCGGCTCTCGCCAAGATAAGCACCAACTAAGACGTAGCTTTACAGTAAACTAATGTGATCCATATGTGTCTTCATCCATTTACGTTTCCTTCCATATGATGATGTAGATATCCTTCTGTCTGGTGTTAATGGCTGAAGTGTAATGCTGGCTCCAGGGATCAGCTTATTTTGCCTCCCTGGCGCATCAGCACACACAACGGCTGCGATGCTGGCTTCGGGGATCAACCACAGTGCGGCCTCCCCAGCGCATCAGCATGACAACCGTCTGGATTGAGCTAAGTAGGGTACATCTCTGGGGTCTTCAAGTGGGCACCTTCCATCCTCAGTGTTTCGTCAACTAGCCCACGACACCTCAAGAGGGCTCGACGGTGATTCTGGCGTCCCAGCATCACCCCCCTCCGTCCCCCACTCAACTCAGCCCAGCTTACTTACCTGTACATCAGTGTTTCTTTCTTTCTATTGTGCTTGAGATCCCCAGCCAGAATCTTTCCGTCTCAACCACAGCCAGTTGCTGCTCCTCTCTGCTGCTTCAGATAAGTTCTTCACTGTGTGACGCAACTCTTGGCCACTAAATCCGACGTCTCTGAGAAACCAGGTTGTAGAGTGTGCCACAAATCCTCGACAACCCACTTCCACTGGGTAAACCCGGACTCTCCATCCTCGCTGTTCCGCTTCAGTGGCTAGTTGAGCATACTGCAGTTTCTTCCTCTCGTACGCCTCATCTACAGCATCCTCCCATGGCACTGTTAACTCTACCAGGTGAACAAGGCGTGCTGATCCAGACCACAAGACAATATCTGGTCGAAGGTTAGTGGTGGCAATCTCAGGTGGAAAAATAAGCCGTTGACCAACATCTGCCAGCATTTTCCAGTCTCTAGCAGCTTCCAGTTGTCCTGGGCGAGGATTGGTTTTAACACCTTTTCTTGGTGGTTGCTCTCCTGGGCAGAGGAATGTTGTCTTTTGTGTGTAATGTTTTGATGGAACAGGTGGCAACTTATTGGTCATGTTACGCTTGTCTTCCAATGCTAAGGCCAAACATCGCAGCACCTGGTCAAGGCGCCAAGTAAACTGTCCTTGGCTAAGAGCCATCTTACATCCTGTCAAAATGTGCCTTAATGTTGCAGGTGATGAAAACAAACTACATGTGGGATCCTTTCCTACCCAGAGGTTTAGGTTCTGTGGTGATGGGAAAACGTCATATGTTGACCTGATGAGGAAACTGATCCTGCTCTGTTCCATTGACCATAGGTCTTGCCAGCCAATCTTGCGTTATTCCACACACTCCCATCTCATCCATTCTCCCTGCTTGGTCTGGGAAATGGCCTTTATACACCGCATCCTCTCCTCCTGCTTTTGCACCTCGTTGACTACCAGCTTCCTCCTTTGAGCTGGGGCTGCCTTGTGCCATGTAGGAGGAGCTGAACTGAGACCAAGACCCCCTCTTCCATGCTGAACTTGCCCCATGATATCACCAATTCGAAGGGCAGCCTTTGCATCTTCCACAGCTTTGTTTGCCGCCCACTTTCTTCCAGTTTTCTACACAGATGCTGCCTCCCTTATGCATTTGTCGCGTGACTCTACTAATGTAATTTCCAGTCTGACCTTGGCGCACTTAAACTCCTCGGTTAGAGCGGAGACTGGTAGCTGCAGTATTCCTTTACCATAAAGTCCCACTCTGCTGAGGCAGCATGGAACTCCCAACCATTTCCTGATGTATGAACTGATTAAAGCTTCCAGCTTCTCTACTGTTGCCAAAGAAACCGCGTACACAGTCAGTGGCCACAGCAACCTCGGCAGTAGACCAAACTGAAAGCACCAGAGTTTTAGTTTGCCCGATAGAGCGCTGCTGTCTATGCTCTTCAACCCTTCCACTGCTTGTTGTCTAACTTCTCCCACACGAACTGTGTCCTTTAGATCCCCGTCGTACCATCTCCCAAGACTCTTCACTGGCTTCTCAGACACTGTTGGTATTGCCTCACCATTAATGAAGAATGTTTTATCTACTACTTTGCCTTTAATTATAGAGATGCTCCTTGATTTAGTGGGCTTGAATTGCATTCGTGCCCATTCAATGTTATTGGTTAATTTGCCCAATAACCGATTAGTGCAGGCTACTGTTGTAGTCATGGTTGTCATGTCCTCCATGTATGCTCGAATTGGTGGTAGTCGCATTCCAGAAGCCAAGCGCTCTCCTCCTACTACCCATTTTGATGCCCTAATGATTACTTCCATTGCCATGGTAAAAGTCAGTGGAGAAATGCTGCATCCTGCCATTATTCCAACCTCTAGGCATTACCATGTAGTGCTGAATTCTGAAGTTGAGAAACTAAATTGCAAATCTCCAAAGTAGGCTTTCACTAAATTTGTTATTGTCATCGGTACACTGAAAAAATCAAATGCTGCCCAAAGAAGTTCATGTGGCACTGAACCATATGCATTAGCCAAATCCAGGAATGTCACATGGAGCTCCTTCCTCTCCTTTTTAGCTGATTGAATTTGTTGCCAGATCACATTGATGTGTTCTAAGCATCCTGGGAAACCTGGAATGCCCGCTTTTTGTATTGAAGTGTCAATGAAGCAGTTCTTTAATAGGTAAGTTGACAATCTCTGAGCAATAATGCTGAAGAAAATCTTGCCTTCTACGTTTAATAGGGAAATAGGATGAAACTGACTGATGCTTGTAGAATCTTTTTCTTTAGGTATAAAGACTCCACCTGCTCGGCGCCATGCTCTTGGTACAACCTGTTTTTCCCATGCCACTTTCATCAATTTCCACAGAATTCGTAGAACTTGTACACTCTGTATGGAACTCCATTAGGCCCTGGAGATGATGAAGCCCTTGCTTTTTTCACAGCTTGCTCTACTTCTTTCAACTTAGGTGCACAGTCCTCCATTTGGTATTCTGGTGGATTGATAGGTGGGATGTCTGACGGAATTGACACAGGCTCCTGCTTTTTTGAATCTGTATGTGTTTCCTCCAAATATCTCTCCAGCTCAACCTTCTCACTGGTGAATAACTTCTTTACAAATTTAAATGGGTCTTTATAAAAGTTAGCTCTCGCACGCTTCTTCTTTTTGTAGCGTTTCCGTAGGCGCTCAGCTCTGCGCAATGTTGCAGTCTTATCTTTTATGACCCTTTGTAAGAGATTGAGTCCCTCCTTCTGACTTTGTTCTGCTCTTCTCCATTGCTTCCTCAGCTGTCTCCTTTCTCTAACTAAGCGTTCAATCTCCTGCTGCCGTCTAGACTTTCCAGGAATAGTTTGTACTTTTTCCTTCCTTTTTTCAACTCCAAACCTCTCACTTCCATATGCGTAGATGATGTCTTTTGTGAAGTACTCTCCATACTCATATCAAAATTAAAGGGCCTGCTCACCTCAACTGATGTAACATTTTGCTAATTCAAATAGTGCTACCTTATCTGTGGAGGAGAACGACACTTGGGCTAGCTGCTTCCTAAATTAAGTAGCTAACCTGTGGTCATTTCCTAAACATATCATAAAGTCTAGTATCAAATTCAGCATCTAGTAAATGGGGAAAAAAAAGAAGTGGTTTACCTAAACAAACTTTGTATACCCTTCTCCATCTGAGGTTTCGAGCAATACTGTAGCTGTATCCAATTGTATAGAAATTGGCAAATAGCCAGTTGCCTAATAACTGAACTTTAACTGAACTTTTTTAAATGATATGTTGAGCTAGGGATTTCTTAAAAAACAAAACTCTATTAAATAAGCAACAGTTTTACAATGCACAATCTCTGTAATATATGTGGAGTATAGTGTACCCCCATTTGCATTACACAACATGCACTTGCAGTCTACTGAAACACATTTTTATATAGAAACTGTAGGCATATGTTTGTACAGTATGTCTCATTGTGGTGTCTGTATAGCGACATTATTGGTATGAAGACTTTGTACATGCCCCACCCTGTGAAGGTGTAATATACTTGTACTGCACATGGACCTGATCACTCCATCATACACGTTCCCCATGGTAAAACAATTTCAAAGTGTAATAAAGCATAGTGAAGGCATGGTTAAACACAAGTAAGCATAGTAAAACCCAGAAAGGTAATACAAAATGGAAAACCATGGTAAATGCATTGAAGAAGCATCGGAATAGCATGGGAAAACTGTCAAATTACAATTCTTATTTAAGAACTGTGTGCTGCTTCCAGCTCTCAAATGAACTCTATTTTCTACTTTACTGCAGTGTGCTACATTGTTTGGATGTAAAGAGTCAACATTCTAACGCACTTCTCAATTAATGATTATTCATAAGGTTTGTCCCTGTCTTATACCGGTGAAAATCTCTTAAAGTTTGTGAAGTGGATTATATTTGTACGCTGATTAAATCAATAAATATACCATTTTGCATCATGGTCTAGCAATTATGGGGATCACTATATTTAACATCTGTATAGTTTCAATGTATATGTACAACTGATACACAGCAGTATATATTAATACAAAATAACCGTTTTAGGTGTAAAACAGGAAATGAAGATCCAATCATTGGTGCTTCTGCTCTTGGGTTCAGCTTTTGCTGCCCCAGTAAGTATTTATCTCATTGTTTTCCTTTCAGTTTACATGTTTTATAGTGACTACATATTTTTTTAACATAATAAACCTACTTTGTAAATTGGTATTAGAATATTTTGTGATAGTTTGGAATATACAAAAGTATTATCATTGTTATTGTTTCAATATCAAGTTACCAGACTAATGGGGATGTAAGCTGTTATATCTGATTCTCTGAATAATGTATCCAGACATTGAAGGAACAAGGGAGCTTTGCAAGAACGAAAATGACTGCATTAAAAGCAAAATGCTGACAGTTATGAACCTTGTAGAATGCAAACGCCAAATGAATGTCAAACAGATGTTCAAAGAAAAATTAAATAGGTAGTGGTTTGATTAACTGACAGTCTGGTTATTCCATTTTGTACTGTACAGTAGTTCACCTAACAACTTTTTTTTCTTTTCTTAAGGTAACAAGCAGCCCTCATGGACGACACCATGTTGCATCCAGTCTTCTGCTGCAGCAGCAACAAAAGGTAATATGTGTGCAACATACTGTAAATAGTAAACTCTTAGAGGTCTGTCTTAATGATCAAAACAATGACTGATCTTTATTCCAGCATCCTAGAACTCATAGTCCTGCTCTATTTTGGACCTTTTTCTACCACTTATTATGAAATTGTAGTCTAATTGTGTTATAGATTGCATTTCTTTGTAGGATAAAATTGGACTGAGCACTAGCTTAGAATAACCGGTAATAATGGTTATTGTTTTTAGTTATCTGGAAAATTGTGCTGGATTTATTGTAAAAAAATATAATACTCTAACTAAAAAAGTTAACATGACAAAACTATTAAAAAAAAAACTTTACTAATATACATGCTCAGTAGAATAATTGTAATAATGCCTCAGCAAACTTTAAACACAACAGTGCCTCAACAACAAATCTTTACCTTTTATAGTACAAGCCTGTTTATACCATTCCCATAGAAGGACATTCACTTGTTTGTACTGTACTTGAATTCAGGATTTAAACACCTTCTGCTGGCATTTAGGTTTTCTCTGTGTTGCTTTTAAATAGGCATCTTTTCAGATAGTCTGAAATGGTTTGCCTTTGATTTTTATTTTTTCACTTTTTTGTGTTGGTTTAGGTAAACATTCAGCTTTTTTGATAAGTGCAATTTTTCTTTCAAGAGATTTTGTGGACGTTTAGACATTTATTTGCTGTTAAACAGCTGCACAAGTCAGAATGGGACATGTGGGTATAAACACAACGTCCTGCTTTTGTTTTTGTTTTTTACACAAGTTTTAAATTTAGAAAAGAAAAAAGACAGCACCCAGTGCCGGATTACAGGCAGGTTTACATTGATTTTAGGAAGAAGAGATTTAAAAAATCACGCTAGATTCCAGAATAGGCAGGTTTCAGATTGTCGAGGGTATCACATAATTAATTTCAATTTCAATTGGTCAGGACCCAAAAATGATGTGAATTATACAGAATGGCAGTTTGTACAGGGGCAGGATTAGACAGGTTTTACTGTATCTTGAATATATTCATCTCTGAAATTCCAAAGGTTTACTAGGAATGAGTGAAATGAAATAGATAGAAGAGAAATGTATTCACAACTCAGACTGCACACAAAAGAGCAGAAAGAATTGTACAAAGAATTGTACAGGGCTGGTTCATACTTCAGACTCAGACCTCATTTCTAATTTGAGGATCCTCGACCCCGTGGACAGGTCGGAATTACATCATCCACACTTTTTGGAAAGTCTTACAGCCTTTTCTCATGCGTCTGCGACCTGAAATCGCATAGGGTTGGATAATGTTGAAAAAGTTCAGCATTTGCTGCTTGGCCTGAGTGAAGCTGCGCAGCTTTTATAGCTGTCTGTGTCTGACATATTGCATTCATCTGCGACAAAAACAGCCCTTACACACTGATACAGCTTATATAGCAACCTTTCTTTTTTTTTTTTTTTACCAGACTGACTTAAATTTGAAGGCATAACCTTTACGGGCAGGAAGTTACAATAAAATATTGTATTTTTTTATTATTGTTAATTACCAATTCGTTCATTTTCTTTCTGGAATTATGTATTGTTGCTTTCAGTTACCATATTCATGTCTTCTTCAGTTCCTGTTGCAGTAATGTTATAGAAACAAAACCATACAGTATCAGTGAACACATTTTTTTTTGACATTTTACAAGAATGTATTTGTATGTTTTAACATGAGGTTACTGCCAGTGAAGAGTTAGAGAAACCTAATATTACATCACTGGAGAACAGTAGTGAAGAGGTTGAGGAAGAAGAGCTCAGTTATGATGATAATGATGATTTCAACAAACAGGAGGAAGATAAGCCACCAGCACCAGCTGACCAGGATGCACTGCCTGGTCAACCAGACAATAATGGACAACAGGAGAGAACCCAAGATGAAAGTCTGCTTGAAGCTGGAGAAAACAGCAAGAAAGTCAATGATGATAGCAAGGGCAGAAATGAAAATGGCTCCCAAGAAAGCGATGGCATTAGCAGCCATGAAGAGGGTTCTGATTTGACTGAATATCAGGACAGTGATGCAGGGAGCCAGAAAGTCCGTTCTAGTGAGGATGAAGAGGAGGCCAGAGAACACATTAATGACCAGGACTTTACATCAAAGGAAGAACAGGCAAATGATGAGGTTCAACAAAATGATGATTATACCTTTGAAAATGTGGTGAACAGTACAGATATACGAGAGGAAGATAATGAAAGCCAAGAAGAAAGTCAGGACCAAGACGATAACAAAGGGACTAAGACAATGGTAGAAGCGCAAGAGGATGAAGGTGAAAAGCAAGAAGACAATAGCAGAAGCCACCAAGATGAAGCAGTTCAGGATGTGACAGACAGCACACAGGAGAGCGAGATTAGCAGTAATGACAGTGCAGACCCATCAAAGGATAATGTTAGCAAGAAAAATAAAAATGTACAAGCAAAAAAAGCTACAGAGCAAGGCAATGGCCACCAGGAGCTGCCAAAGAGTGATCAAAATGAACAGCTGGAAGCGAGTGACAACACAGTCGAGAAAAGCAGAAAGAGGAAATATGGAAAACAGGTAACTCCTACATGCAATATTGTTATCATATACAGAACTATCTATCATTTTGATCTCCCAATGCAATTAATGTCCTCTATATATATATATATATATATATATATATATATATATATATATATATATATATATATATATATATATATATATATATATATAATATTTAAACAGTGTTAAAAAAAAAAGATTGTTTAAGTGATTTAAACAGTGATGTATCAAATTCAATTCAATTCAATTCAAACCTTTATTTAACCAGGTAAAGACATTGAGAACAAGTTCTCATTTAAAATGCCGACCTGGCCGAGAGGCAACATAAATACAAGAGACAACAATACATAGACAGTTAGAAACATTACAGCAATACGAAATAAATACAAAAAAAAATAAATAAATAAATAAATGCTGTCAACATCCAATGCACAATTACTTTGTCACAGAAAAGGTCCTATAGTCCTTTTCTATTTAAATTGATTGTTGTTGCTGTTTAGTTTAGATAATACATATTTTTAAAGAATGCACTGTTACAGGTTATCACAGTTCCCTCTTTTCATGTCTACCTTTTGTATGTTTTGAAAAGGTCAACACACGTAACTACAGTACATATAATATTTTTGCCACCCTGTTCCTATGTAAATGTAGGCTTCAGTAATTGGCATGAATCCTGTACTGATCAGAGCGACAGAGGATCTGTATCCCCAAGATGGCCTTGCCAGGACTGTAAATGTGCAGGAAGCACTTATCAGTAAGTATCATATCACAACAGAGCCTGCAATAACAAAGCACATTGTGGGTATGTGGAATCTGCTGACGTATTTAATTTCATTTGAACCATTTTCTCACTTCATTGACTACCAGTGCAACAACAACTGATAGAATGTTTTGCCTTTAATGTTTTTAATCTTACACCTCTCTCTGTATATTATGTCTTGGTACAATATTTTAGTGGGGTTTTTTTTGTTGTTGTTTTTTTCTGATTTCCAAACATATCTCTTTACAGTAATATATGACGGTCAAAACAAAAGCATAACAATGGAGGCATACTTCAGTGTGATTTGATGTCTTTTACACTATTCCAGATCCTTGTGAAGGCATTCGCTGCAAGCGAGGCAAGACCTGTAAAGCAAATGAGGAAAACAAGCCAGAGTGTGTCTGTCAGGATCCTAGCTCTTGCCTTCCCAGCGTGAATGAGTTTGAGCATGTGAGTGCCGATACTGAGAATTAATCTGACACACCATTTTATATTCCACCTTTTTTGTTTATTATACCAGGATATTATTATATATTTATATTAGTTTATAAATAGGTTATTATATATTAACTAACCAGTTATGTACTGTATGTAAGCTAGTCTTTAATAAGCAGAAAAATTGCCCCATTAAACAAAAGACCACTATGGCCACTGACTGAACTTGCCTATGTGAATCCTTAATTTATCATTTTACTGTTCTTGCTCATGTTCTTTTGTGGTAACGCTTTATATTGCGTGGCATAAATTAATATTAAATAGATATGCAATTGCATATTAAATTCATGTTAAATAAATATTTTAAAGATATGCAATTGATATTAAATTTACGTTCAATTATTCCTTGTTATTTTCCATTAACATTTAAGTCAGATTTACTGTATTTTCAATTAAAAACATATCAACATATTTATCTTGTACTCTTTATTCTTATATCGGTTGTTTTGATAATAACCACTCACAGCAGAGTGACATTCTCTTCCGTATTTCCTTTACTTAGGTGTGTGGAACTGATAACAAGACCTATGACACTTCCTGCCAACTATTTGCAACTAAATGCAGTCTTGAAGGCACTAAAAAGGGACACAGACTTCACCTGGATTACACTGGGTCTTGCAAATGTAATCTCCAAATATTATTTATGTGCTGGGGGAAAAAAGTACATCAACATCCATGCCATGACTCTGCATTGTTTTTGCAAGTACTTAAATAGCAGTATATAGTATATACTAGAATACACAGTATCAATTTATTATGCTTGTTACAAATGAACAAGATTATCGTAGAGTTACTGTAAATGTAGTATTAGATTATATAAAAGTGTCTTGGCATATTGTAGAATGTATTCACAGTTTAAAATGAATGTTAAGGTTCAATCAAGACTGTGACAGGAATGGCTGAGTGGGTGGTGGGAAGAATAAAAGAGACCAGTCCCGGCTTTTAGTCTCTCTTTGTCACAAAGACATATAGGCCAGTGGTCCAAAAAATGAAAATGTATTATGTTGGTTTTTGTAACTGAAAATGCTGCAATACTTCATTACATAGATTTACAGTGGCTCTCAAAAGTATTCACCCCCCCTTGGACTTTTCCACATTTTATTGTGTTACAACATGGAATCAAAATGGATTTAATTAGGAGTTTTTGCCACTGATCAACACAAAAAAGTCCATAATGTCAAAGTGAAAAATAAAATCTACAAATTGTTCTAAATTAATTTCAAATATACAAAACAGAAAATAATTGATTGCATAAGTATTCACCCCCTTGAGTCAATATTTGGTAGAGGCACCTTTGGCAGCAATTACAGCCATGAGTCTATTTGGATAAGTCTCTACCAGCTTTGCACATCTGGACACTGGGCAAAAATTCTTCTTTGCAAAATTGCTCCAGCTCCGTCAAGTTGGATGGGGACCTTTGGTGAACAGCAATTTTCAACTCTTTCCACATATTCTCAATTGGATTGAGGTCCGGGCTTTGACTGGGCCACTCCAGGACATTGACCTTTTTGTTTTTAAGCCACTCCAGTGTGGCTTTGGCTGTATGTTTGGGGTCATTGTCCTGCTGGAAGATGAATCTTCTCCCAAGTCCCAGGTCTCTTGCAGACTTCAGCAGGTTTTCCTCCAGGATTTCTCTGTACTTTGCTGCTTCCATTTTGCCCTCTATCTCCACAAGCTTTCCAGGCCCTAACGCAGAGAAGCATCCCTATAGCATGATGCTGCCACCACCATGCTTCACGGTAGGGATGGTGTTCTCAGGATGATGTGCGGCGTTAGGCTTGCGCCAAACATAGCGCTTAGCGTTGAGGCCAAAAACCTCTATTTTGCTCTCATCAGACCATAGAATCTTCTTCCACTTGGTCTCGGTGTCTCCCACATGCCTTCTGGCAAACTCTAGCTGAGATTTGATGTGAGTTTTTTTCAACAATGGCTTTCTTTTTGCCACTCTCCCATAAAGGCCAGTTTTGTGAAGCACCCGGGCTATTGTTGCCGTATGCACAGTGTCTCCCAGCTCAGCCATGGAAGACTGTAACTCCTTTAGAGTTGCCATAGGCCTCTTGGTGGCCTCCCTGACTAGTGCCCTTCTCACCCGGATACTCAGTTTTTGAGGACAGCCTGTTCTAGACAGATTCACAGGTGCCATATTCTCTCCATTTCTTAATAATGGACTTTACTGTGCTCCGGGGGATATTCAATGCCTTGGAAATGTTCTTATATCCTACCCGATTAGTGCTTTTGAAGAACCTTATTCTGGATTTGCTTTGAATGTTCCTTCGTCTTCATGATGTAGTTTTTGTTAGGAAATGTACTAACCAACTGTGGGACCTCCCAGAGACAGGTGTATTTAACCTGAAATCATGTGAAACACCTTAATTGCACACAGGTGGACTCCATTCAAGTAATTATGTGACTTCTAAAGACAATTGGTTGCACCAGAGCTTATTTAGGTGTGTCATAGCAAAGCAGGGGTGAATACTTATGCAATCAATGATTTTCTGTTTTATATTTGTAATTAATTTAGAACAATTTGTATATTTTATTTTTCACTTTGACATTATGGACTTTTTTTATGTTGATCAGTGGCAAAAACTCCTAATTAAATCAATTTTGATTCCGTGTTATAACATAATAAAATGTGGAAAAGTCCAAGGGGGGTGAATACTTTTGAGAGCCACTGTATGTTGGTTGTGTACTGTACAGACATTGCTGGATGGATGTTGGTTTTGTACTGTACAGACATTGCTGGATTGATGTTGGTTTTGTACTGTACAGACATTGCTGGATTGATGTTGGTTTTGTACTGTACAGACATTGCTCCCTGTCTGAATGATGAGCTGGCACAGTTCCCTCTCCGTATGCGTGACTGGTTGAAGAATGTTTTACTGCAGCTGTTTGAGCTTGACATGAAAACTCCTGGCTTTCTAACAGCAAAGCAGCATCTTAGGGTGAGTAATTATACAGGGGTTCACATGAATAAAGAAAAACATACTGCATATTGTAGGTGTTTGTGCTCATTCTCAGTATTTTTTAGTAAGTAGTTGATTGAAATTAAAAGCATTTATGCTAGTCCTCTTCATATCCCCTTAATCAGGGCTGCCCAATCCTGGTCCTGGAGGGCTAGTGTCCCTCCTGGTTTTTGTTCCAACTGTACACTAAATTGCTCAATTGGACCAATTAAGCTTCTAATAAGTGCATGATTGGTCCAATTAAGTAATTTAGGGGACAGTTGGAACAAAAGCCAGGAGGACACCAGCCCTCCAGGACCAGGATTGGGCACCCCTGCTCTAAATGACCATGCCAGCCATAAGAGTTTTATATTTGTATCTCATTTGACTTAAATATTTGAAAGGATCTTCACCTAAGAATCCAAACTGCTAATTGTGTTGTTCTCGATTCTTTAAAATACATGTTACGGAAACAAATGTGTTTTTTTTTCTGCAGCTGTTTCTATTTTCTTCTCAGAAATAAGTAACTAAATATAAAGGTTATGTTCAAGAAAAAAAAAAAAAATTACAAAGAAATGTACAGTACATGTAATACAGTGTTGCTTTATGAGCCCTTTATGGGTAGTCAATTACATTTTCCAGAGGGTTAGTATATATGTGTTCTCAATGAAGGGTTTATAGAATGATAACACAGTGGTGTAGAATTATGCCAGGGTGTTCTGTGGCATTCCTACTGCCTGGGAGCTTAATCGAATAGCGGCACAGAACACATAAATAATAGGTCATAAGTAGGCTTGCTACTATTCAATTTTTATTTTTTTTGCCAAATCGACGATTAATATCAACATTTATTTTAGAAAGAATTTACCATTTTTGTTTTTTTTTCAATCTTTATTTTTCAATTCAAGCAGAGAATGGGTGAAATCGACCTTTATGTTTTAAACACCTCTTTATCATATTCAACATGCAACAAAACCATGGTAACCAACATTCTAATTGAAATAATGTTTCGTCTCAGTTGAGCTATACATTTAAAAATGGTCTCAAATAAACCGTATTTGAGCAGAATGGAGACGGGACAGACAGCAAGTATGAAAACTACACAAACTAGAGATGATTTCTAAATTATTATTTTTGGTAAGAAAATAAAAAATAGCGAGTGGTTTTACCGACGTTTATCATGTATAAATGTATATCGGTCATATTTTTGGGGAATTCGACGTTTAACAAGCTTTACCGATTTAATATCGAAAAGTAACAAGCCTAGTCATAAGTCATGCTATTGTATACATTTTCAAATTCTTGTGTGACATGTTCAGCATACAGTTCTACAACATTCTACTTTTGCATTGCACTGTGGGAGGAATATACTTTACCCAGTATTATACTAAAAAGGTAATGGATAATTGTTCTCTTGGTGTAAACTCCCAAATGCAACTGGATATCTAACACATTAAAACAAAAAAACAAAAAAAACATGTTCATGTTTTTTGTTTAATTATTATTGTTCCACTATATGGTAACCTCACATTTTCATGCTCAATGGTAATCATTATGGCATGATTCCCCCAAATCAGACTGAAGCCGTCCCACAATGTTTAATTCAAAACAACATTTCATAAAAGATGTAGAAAGTAGAATTCAACAGATGAATTTTCAACATGCTATATAAAATCCTACATGTAGCAACTTGTTACACAGCCAGTAAGTAAATAATTATTTAAATAAAAAAATTAAAATAGAAACATGTGGATCAGATGATTCTCTTGTGATCTTGACCAAACCAAATTGAAATGTTAATATTCTGAGAATTATCTTGTGATCTCCAAACAACAAATTATTTATTTTTTCCCCTCAATGAGAGAGTACCTTGCTGACCCTTAGTCTATGAATAGTATTGCATTTGCACAAATTCTTTCCACTGCGTACTGTTAGTCACATTTACTAAATGCAACCAAACCGATATAAATTAAGGACAGCTACTTCTTTGCTTATTGGGGGAAAAAAAGCAGAAGCCTGTATTTAAGTTACTAATACGTGCTTATAATTTCAGTGGCTTCGAACTAAGGAGTGGTTAAAAACCAAAGAATGTTACACACAACTAGCTTTCAGGTAATAGCAAGTTTGATCCCACCTTTCATCCACTACCATTGAGTGATATGAAATGCTTTCCTTTCGTTTAAAGCTAAATTGGTCAGTCTAGCTCAGTTATGAAGGGTTGCGTATTATTGGAAAGCCATGCTAATCATACCTCCATGCCTTTATTACAATGAAGAATGATACATTTAGTACAAGCAATTCCTTTTCACAGCTAAATGTATGTTGTAGTTTAAAACCCAGCATTTTACACACTTTAACTTTAACACAATCAGTAGAAATAACTATATGAAATCATTATTCTTAATTCTATACTGTAGGCCCAAAAGATATATGAGAGCCAGAGGCACCTTCAAGCTGGTGACCACTCTATTGAGCTGCTTGCCAGGGACTTTGAGAAAAACTACAACATGTATATCTACCCAGTGCACTGGCAGTTTGCACAGATGGACCAACACCAGGCGGACAGGTATCCCAACAGCAATACCTACAGTTATGTGAATACTGTTAGGGTAAAACTAAGTCAAGAAGACAAATGTTTAAGCTGAGAGTCAGTGTCATTTTTATACAGGGAAAGTATTAGCCAAAGGTTTGTCTACTGGATGGGGTATTTTCTGAAAGGAAGAAATTACCACTGAAGGTGCTTGCTATTTGAAGAATGGAATATATGTGTGTGTGTGTATCTATATATATATATATATCTATATATCTATATATATATATCTATATATATATATATATATATATATATATATATATATATATATATATATATATATATATATATATAGATACACACACACTTTAGTTTATTAGTTTTATGATCGATTAACATGTGATTATGGAAAAACTTTACTGTTACATGGTTATCAAAAATAATATTTTAAAGTAATTTGGTAACAAATATTTTTATTCATATGCAAATGTATTTAAAGTTTAACCTTATGTATCTCAGGACACACTAATTGAGATGCTACTCACTTTTGGGTCTGCATTTTATTTAATTTCTGGGTAGACTTTATTCCTTGCAAGTATATAAACAATGGCAATCTCAATTACAGACTTGCCCCTAAAAATATTCAATATTTTAATGTCAGGAAAATGAATTATACAAACCTCACTTGTTATTTGTAGGCACCTCAGTCACTCTGAACTGGCTTCGCTGCGTGCTCCTCTCATTCCTATGGAGCACTGTACCTCACAATTCTTTCAAGAGTGTGATGCTGATAAGGATAAACAGGTCTCTTTCAAAGAATGGTGCTACTGCTTTGGCATCAAAGATGGTAGGAAAAACATAAATAAAACAAATCCTCAGTGTAATGACATTGCCCAGTCTTAACATTAAATTGCATTTTTTGTAATGTTATGTTTGAATTGCATATTACGTAGCATTCATAACACCGTCACAAAGGCAATATAACATTATAAAGCTGTGCATATTCCTTCATAATACTTTGAAAACCAACATACCCTGCATAGAAATATTCATTTCGATCTGCCGTAAGATTGGTCATAACCAAAAAGAGCTGTAATTGACAATGGAATGTTTCTGTGACTCAACACCTTTTGCTTTTACTATTCTAAAAGCATTAGGGTAGCAACATGTTCTGACAACAGAACTTCACTACCCTTAAATGTACATTTAACAGGATGAGGCCTTGCTATTTCTGAGCCAATAGTCATGTTTAATAATACTTGCATTGTTTCTGTGTTGTGTTTATTTACAGAGGACATGGATGCCAACCTCTTATTCTGAAGTGCTGCAAGTGATGTCGACACAACTGCCATTAAATACATCTTTCAGCATTGAATTTAAACTGTGTAGCCATCGTACTGTGTGATTGTCAATAAATACAGTGCCTTGCGAAAGTATTCGGCCCCCTTGAACTTTGCGACCTTTTGCCACATTTCAGGCTTCAAACATAAAGATATGAAACTGTAATTTTTTGTGAAGAATCAACAACAAGTGGGACACAATCATGAAGTGGAACGAAATTTATTGGATATTTCAAACTTTTTTAACAAATAAAAAACTGAAAAATTTGGCGTGCAAAATTATTCAGCCCCTTTACTTTCAGTGCAGCAAACTCTCTCCAGAAGTTCAGTGAGGATCTCTGAATGATCCAATGTTGACCTAAATGACTAATGATGATAAATAGAATCCACCTGTGTGTAATCAAGTCACAGTATAAATGCACCTGCACTGTGATAGTCTCAGAGGTCCGTTTAAAGCGCAGAGAGCATCATGAAGAACAAGGAACACACCAGGCAGGTCCGAGATACTGTTGTGGAGAAGTTTAAAGCCGGATTTGGATACAAAAAGATTTCCCAAGCTTTAAACATCCCAAGGAGCACTGTGCAAGCGATAATATTGAAATGGAAGGAGTATCAGACCACTGCAAATCTACCAAGACCTGGCCGTCCCTCTAAACTTTCAGCTCATACAAGGAGAAGACTGATCAGAGATGCAGCCAAGAGGCCCATGATCACTCTGGATGAACTGCAGAGATCTACAGCTGAGGTGGGAGACTCTGTCCATAGGACAACAATCAGTCGTATACTGCACAAATCTGGCCTTTATGGAAGAGTGGCAAGAAGAAAGCCATTTCTTAAAGATATCCATAAAAAGTGTCATTTACAGTTTGCCACAAGCCACCTGGGAGACACACCAAACATGTGGAAGAAGGTGCTCTGGTCAGATGAAACCAAAATCAAACTTTTTGGCAACAATGCAAAACGTTATGTTTGGCGTAAAAGCAACACAGCTCATCACCCTGAACACACCATCCCCACTGTCAAACATGGTGGTGGCAGCATCATGGTTTGGGCCTGCTTTTCTTCAGCAGGGACAGGGAAGATGGTTAAAATTGATGGGAAGATGGATGGAGCCAAATACAGGACCATTCTGGAAGAAAACCTGATGGAGTCTGCAAAAGACCTGAGACTGGGACGGAGATTTGTCTTCCAACAAGACAATGATCCAAAACATAAAGCAAAATCTACAATGTCTACAATGGAATGGTTCACAAATAAACATATCCAGGTGTTAGAATGGCCAAGTCAAAGTCCAGACCTGAATCCAATCAAGAATCTGTGGAAAGAACTGAAAACTGCTGTTCATAAATGCTCTCCATCCAACCTCACTGAGCTCGAGCTGTTTTGCAAGGAGAAATGGGCAAAACTTTCAGTCTCTCGATGTGCAAAAGTGATAGAGACATACCCCAAGCGACTTACAGCTGTAATCGCAGCAAAAGGTGGCGCTACAAAGTATTAACTTAAGGGGGCGAATAATTTTGCACGCCCAATTTTTCAGTTTTTTATTTGTTAAAAAAGTTTGAAATATCCAATAAATTTCGTTCCACTTCATGATTGTGTCCCACTTGTTGTTGATTCTTCACAAAAAATTACAGTTTCATATCTTTATGTTTGAAGCCTGAAATGTGGCAAAAGGTCGCAAAGTTCAAGGGGGCCGAATACTTTCGCAAGGCACTGTAAGTTTACATTCATTGTGTGGTGTGATATGCATACAAAAGATGACCAATAAAGATGTCCAATAAAGAGTGGATGTCATATATTGGAAAATGTTGGAGTAACAAGAACATCTCATTTATAGGTATATATTCTGAAGTCTTTAAATGTGCATTTGCAGTGTCAATGGCTTTGTATTTACGCTAGATTTGAACAAACGCTTTAATTTCTAAATTTACTATTATTAACTAACTTGAGAATGAAGGCTAATGATCAAGGACCTGCTCTATTGTTAACTGAACATTCAGTTCAGTTGATACACAGATCAATAATATGAAAGCATATTCTGCATCTATTAACACCTGTATTATTAAACACGTGGTTAACAGAATGTCAAAATCTAAGATTGCATACATGTGAACTGTGAAGACTGTACATGCTTAAAATGTCCTGCACTATACTTGTTTCTCCAGTCATGCTTTATTAACACTTCTAATAAAACATATTTTATTTAAAGTGTTTGTTCTATTATTTGTATTTATTCTCTAAACAGTAGTACACAAGTCTGCCCTTTATTGGGTATTATATAACACCTCTATGGAAGGTGCAGAATGAAATCTGAAACTTGATACTGCAAGTAAAAATGATACAGAATCTATCTTTACTATTATCATAAAATAATGCAATGCCTCTCGTAATCCCATTCATCATCTGCAAATGCATAATAATGGAAGAACCCGAAGATGCAAGAGCATGCATTGGTTTAAAACACACTAGACTCAGTTATTCTGTTTATTTAGATGATTAACATTTCCAAGATGTAAGATACAAACAATATTGTACTATAAGATTATAAGAGGTACTATAACATGCCAAAATAAATGAAATTTATAATTAAAGTTCGGGAGGAGGGTCAGACACCAATCTCCGCATCACCAAATTGAATCATTCAATTTACACATTAGCTAATTAAATTGTTAGCACTATAAATACCCTCTTCACTTATCTCTCAGTTGCGTTTTGATTTCATCGTAACCCACCACCTCCTCATCTCCACCTTTCTTAATAACAGTTTTTATGTTTTATCAATGGGGGTTCTCAGCCTCGTCCAGTCAGCCAGGCAGCGAACCCTCAACCAAGTTAAGTTTGATGCCAAATGAATGTGTATATACAGCATACTTTTCTGTAAAATTGCATACTCTGCATTCTCTACAATAAATATTTGTACTAAAACATTTTGTGATTGGTGTTTGTCCCGAACTACTGAACAGTAATGTTGGTGGACTCCTTTTGGCTGGTAGAATATCTGCCTGTAAAACAAGTTATGACTATGAAGTCCTTTATATGTTGTGGCTATTGGCAACTGTTTTATATACAAACATCCTGGTGGAAGCTATGAGTCTGTAAGCTTTGTTCTGGTTTTTAAGGTGCAGGGAATTTGCTACTAGATCCACACTGTTCAATCCTCTGAGAGACCTTCCTGTAGGAGATTTGATTATGAAGGAAGGGGTGTTTTCTATCTTTCTTAAACATAGTAAATCTGATAAATGAAGGGAAGGATTAACTGTTCACATTACACACACTCATTCTGTTTTCTATCCCCACGCTTCCATGCTGAGATATCTGGCCTCCAGACCACTAACATTTTATGCCACTGGCTCGTTCCACTGTGGGTTATGATACAGACGGCTGTATCGTGTAGTGAGAGATGTAACTTCAGCTTTAGTAAAGCGAGCAGGAGAATTAATCCATTTCCCTGTCTCACAAGCTGCAGCAAAATACAAAGCAGGGTTTTCTTGGGAGGTATGGGTTTCCTGGTGTCCTGGGAGCCATCAATTGCACACGTGCAGCTACGCATACCAACACAGAATAGGCACCTCTATATAAATCGTAAGGGGACCTATTCTGTCAATGTGCAAGTAGTGTGTGATGCCAACAACTACATCATATGTGTATGCAAACCATCCTGGCTCTGCTCATGACTAGTTTATCCTTGCTAATTCGCAGGTGGCAGCTGCGTTTCAGTGGGATGACAGTCTGAGAGGCTGGTTGATAGGGGACACAGGTATGCACTGAAGCGGTGGCTACTGACACAGCTGTTCAACCCCATGACCCCTGCTGAATAGAGGGTTAACCATACCTTTAATGCTTGTACTGTAATTGAGTGAACATTTGGAATCCACAAAATGCGATTCCGATGCCTGGATGTCTCTGGGGGAACACTACAGTACACTCCTCAGAAGGCAATATCAGCCTGGCTTTTTGTGTAATGGATGTGATGTTGAACTTACAGAGGAAATATTACAGGGTTTGAAGGAAGCAGATGCTGAACTTGAAGCCCCAGTGGTGGAGGTTGCAGATGCTGCAAGTGCCAGGCAGGTCAGACAAAGCCTTATAGATTATGTCTGAGGGGCTTGGTCATCCTCCTCACTTGGCACTTTTTGTCTTCTTCTTCCTTCTTTTTTTTTGGTTTCAAAATGCCCTCCATTCGCTATCACAGGCACACAGGTGTTCTTAAAGGGAATGTTGAATCTTATTGGTTGTAACCTTACTCTCCCCACTGTGCTTTGATAGACTGGGCACATGATTTGCTATTTGATGTGAGTTAGCCCATGCATGAGACCCGACTTCTAAATCATGTTTTCGTGCGCTATCGCAGCAGTTTGCTAACGCTGTAATTTTTGCCCTAGCAGAAGCGGCTGCGCACATATTTGCTAAATAGGGCCTTATGTGTTTTGTTTTTTTTGGGAGCTCACTATATTTTTGTTTTCGATATTTGTTGTGCATTTCAACAAAATGTGTTAAGTGGTGTAGGTGGCCATAATTATAAATGTATTTACAGTACATATATTTTATTTTTATTTAACTAGGGATTCTCTAATCTCTCAGCCTCTCCTTTGGGGGGAGTATACAATGCTCCTCTGCCTTATATTTTGTTCACCGGGACGAACACGTTGTATATCTTTATTTTATTCTTTGTTTTTTAGCAGGCGGCACCGGGATGATCTGAAGGATGAGTGCTCCAACTATTTTTACTCTATTTTTCTTCAACCGTTGTTTGGGTTCAATGTTTTTTTATGTAAGATTTTGTATTATAGTAAAGGTGATTATTTAACGCAAGATTGTCCTGACTGAAAAAGTATTAAATCCATTGTGCTTTAACGCATTCAGCCCTACGGTAATATGATTGCATCCATAGCAGCAGCAGTGTACACCATGTTCACATGTATAAATGTTACGTATTGATCCTAAGACTGGAAATGGATCGATTTTATCTGTTGCTGTCTCTATACATACAATCAGTGTAAATTACAGCTTTGCACAACGCCCATCCCATGCTAGACATTGGGAAAAGCTTATCTGTTGCTTTGACAAGGTTTTCTTTTATCCAAAGAGCATTTGGATATTTAGCCATGCAATGCTGATATTGTTTATGATCAATGATGGACATCTAATGTTATAATAGTTATTAGTATTGTAGTACAATGAGCACTGGTGTCAGCAATGTAAAATCAGCATTTAATGTACATGTTGCACGTTTATAAGAGTTAAACATAACCAATGATGTATAAAATACACTACATACATTACATGAATTAATATATTTGTTTATGATCTCTTTTGTGTCGATTGGCAACAGGTGAAGGTGTATTTCAGAGAGAAAAGGACAGGCCGGACTCCAACTGAGAGATCCTTCCCTATGGAGTCGAGGCTAGCTCTATTATACAGAGTCCTCTGACTTCTCAGAGAGTTGTTATACGTGGAGCCTCGCGACTGGGTCCCAGTTACTGACCAGGTTCAACCCTCAGAGGACTCAACAGGTAATACGAAGCCTTGATGTAAGGAAGAGAAGAGAATCTGAAAGAACACAAATAATAGTTATGGGACTCAAGCACTGAGAGTATGAGGGCCATGTCCCAGGACAATAAAGGAGGAAGTAGAACAGAGCCTTTTTCTTGAGGCAAAATATAGCGCATGTACTGCGAAAAAATAGTGTGGCCGGTGTTCCCCTCTGACCACATGAAGAACCTGCAGAGTTACTGGAACTCTAGGTCGGGGAAGTGAGACTCACTATCCCCCCAGAGGGGACCGACACAGAGACACGTGGCATATGAATAAAGTGAGGAGGAGGAGGAAAAAGCAAACGCAAGAGAAAGAGCAGGGCTGTGACTGGGTTTAAATAGGAAGTCTATGATGATAGGCACGTGAAATTAGGATGGGTCAAAGCCTTGGCTCACGCCACCCGGACCCAAGGGCGTAGGTTTGGTTTGAACATTGGTGGGGACACAATTTTTTAGGGGGGTGGAGTCACATCGCTAGGGGGGTTCAGGGGCGTGCCCCCCTGGGAAGACATTTTTTAGGAGACAGCTGTTAAATGGTCACTTCTGGTGGCTTGAAATGAATGAATTGAGGATAATCTGATTGACATGAAGTTGGCTGGTATACACTTAAAACACTATGATAAAGTGGCCCTCCTGGAAGCTGGTTTGACATCCCTGCTATAGAATTACTAATAACCTGAATTATAACCTATCCCAGCCTTACTGAAGCTACCATTACCCCTACCACTACAAGCATGAGCACATGCACGCTCACGTGCTCTGCCTACCTCTCCTGTGTCTGTGCTGCTGCTCGTACCTGGGTGCATTGCTTCATTCACCTGATAAAATAATAAATTGATGAATGCCATATAGAGAGAAAATATATGGATATGCTAACTTTATTACTATACAGCATTAGCCTACTATCATATCACAATGTGCCTCAAACAATAATATATCTCAAAACTGAGTCTAACACTTTCACTTTTATTATCACTAAGCCATTACAGACCTCACCTGCGACTCTGTTGCTCCACCTGCCTCTGTACTGCTTTTACCAGGTTGCACTGCTTCTTTCACCTGATAAAATGATAAATTGATGCATGCTGTTTAGAGAGAAAGTATGACTCTGCTAACTTCATTAGTACATTATTTTTTCATTTGCTATGAGAATCATTATCAATTGTGTTTATTACTTTAACAACATCTTCCTACTTACACTTTGACTTTTTGTAAAAAAAACTTCCTTATTTTTTTGGCTGCCATTATGCTTTACACCTAAAGCCAAATTGAAGTGATTAGCTAACGTTAGTTGGTTGACGATATCAAAACATGCTCACGCACACTGACTCTCTGTCTGTCTCCCTCTCTGTCTCTCACACACACACACATAATGATTAGCTGTGAAACAAGCTAGCTAGCCACCAAGGACGTGGGGTTAGCAGCTAGCAATGGGTCGCCAACGTAATAAACCTACTTACCTACCCATTAGGTAGGTAGGTAGGTTTATTCTCTCAAACTATGTTGCTGACGAGCTGACAATACCTTCAGCCGCGGTACGTGGCTTTCATTCAGTCAGTGGCTCACACTCATATCAGACTGACCGGCAAGCGGCAGCTTCAGATGAGCGTCTTTCCAGAGTCCAGCCTAAGCCAGCGGGTCTCAACCTTTTTTTACTCACGCCCCACTGAATTTTTTTTTTATATCCCCCCCCCCCCCCCCCCCGGTTAATTTGACTTTTTAATATATATTTTTTATGACTACCTATATAATATAGAGCGTTTATTTAGCCGCCTGGATAGTCACACTGTCCATTCAATCAAATATATGTTCGTGTTCGCTTTTTACACACACGATACAAAAATATCAAGCAAGGAGTAAGTTAGTTACAAAGGGAGGAAGGAGAAGGATTGAAATAATGTGACAACGCATTAACCAACAAACACAAAATAAATATCGAATTTAACTGATTACATGTGTTCTTATTTTTTTAAATAAATGTGAAAAATGTGCCACAATATACACCGTTTAAGATTGACTATAATGTTCCTTATTTTAAACCCAGAGAATCACCTTTAACTCCCGAGTCTTTGTTCACTTTTGCGCCTCAATGAAACACCTACAAATCCCAGGGTGCCATTCTTTTTAAAGCTATCTCTTTTTCTCTCTTTAATAACTCGCTGCACTCAAAGGGCGAAATCGGGAGTATCGTTTGGCACGTCACTGTTATTATTACTAGTACGTTATTATTCAAACGTTCACCGCCCGGTTGAGAACCTAGTGCCTAAGCCAATCAAATTAGCGGTTTGGGGTTTTTTTTTTGGAGGAGGGAGTAGCAACGAGGGGATCTTGAGAGAGTTAACCCTTTCTGGAGCGGATAAAATAACATGACAAAAGACGTTTCAGATTTATCAACATTATTGGTAGGGACAACGGTCCCTTGCCATTGCTAGGGACATGTACCTACCGTCCCTAGCTAAATCTACGCCGGTGTTGTTGAGCACTACTGACACCGTTGAAACGGTGAGTCTTAGGTCGCCTGCGGATACATTAGTCCAATCAGTGCGTCTGAACCTGGTGTGTAATCCCAAGGTAACTGCTCACTGTTAACACGTTGTAAAACGTTAATTCACGTTTTAAGTAATACAGTGTCCCCTTCAGGCATGTTAAAGGAGAGATTCGGAAATAACATTCAAAACTATTCGCGAGTAAATACCATCCTAACTTCTAACATCCAAAAAAAAAAAAAAAAAAAAAATAACAATAATATATATATATATATATATATATATATATATATATATATATATATATATATATATATATATATATATATATGGGCAACTTGCTCTTTGAGCTAATATATATATATATATATATATATATATATATATATATATATATATATATATATATATATATATATATATATTTGCATGCCCGGTAGCTAAATGCTTAGTTACGGCTCTGGGCAAAACCAAAGCCCATGGCCAGTATTCAATATTTTTCTGTCTGTATTCTTTTCTGTTGAGCACTACTGACACCGTTGAAACGGTGAGTCTTAGGTCGCCTGCGGATACATTAGTCCTATCAGTGCGTCTGAACCTGGTGTGTAATCCCAAGGTAACTGCTCACTGTTAACACGTTGTAAAACGTTAATTCACGTTTTAAGTAATACAGTGTCCCCTTCAGGCATGTTAAAGGAGAGATTCGGGAATAATATTCAAAACTATGCGCAAGTAAATACTATCCTAACTCCTAACATCTACGATAATGAGTCTTGCATGCCCCGGTAGCTGCGATATGGAGTCTTTCCATCCACCTACGATTGCGTCAACCGGAGGAGCATATATATATACAAATATATATATATATATATATATATATATATATATATATATATATATATATATATATATATATATATATATATATATATATATATATATATATATATTTGTATGCCCCGGTAGCTGAATGCTTAGTTACGGCTCTGGGCAAAACCAAAGCCCATGGCCAGTATACAATATTTTTTCTGTCTGTATTCTTTACTGTTGAGCACTACTGACACCGTTGAAACGGTGAGTCTTAGGTCGCCTGCGGATACATTAGTCCAATCAGTGCGTCTGATCCTGGTGTGTAATCCCAAGGTAACTGCTCACTGTTAACACGTTGTAAGACGTTAATTCACGTTTTAAGTAATACAGTGTCCCCTTCAGGCATGTTAAAGGAGAGATTCGGAAATAACATTCAAAACTCTGCGCGAGTAAATACCATCCTAACTCCTAACATCTACGATGTGGAGTCTTGCATGCCCCGGTAGCTGCGATATGGAGTCTTTCCATCCACCTCCGATTGCGTCAACCGGAGGAGCATGCAATTTATATATATATATATATATATATATATATATATATATATATATATATATATATATATATTTGCATGCCCCGGTAGCTTAATGCTTAGTTACGACTCTGGGCAAAACCAAAGCCCATGGCCAGTATACAATATTTTTCTGTCTGTATTCTTTTCTGTTGAGCACTACTGACACCGTTGAAACGGTGAGTCTTAGGTCGCCTGCGGATACATTAGTCCTATCAGTGCGTCTGAACCTGGTGTGTAATCCCAAGGTAACTGCTCACTGTTAACACGTTGTAAGACGTTAATTCACGTTTTAAATAATACAGTGTCCCCTTCAGACATGTTAAAGGAGAGATTCGGGAATAACATTCAAAACTCTGCGCGAGTAAATACCATCCTAACTCCTAACATCTACGATATGGAGTCTTGCATGCCCCGGTAGCTGCGATATGTAGTCTTTCCATCCACCTCCGATTGCGTCAACCGGAGGAGCATGCAATTTATGTATATATATATATATATATATATATATATATATTTGCATGCCCCGGTAGCTAAATGCTTAGTTACGGCTCTGGGCAAAACCAAAGCCCATGGCCAGTATACAATATTTTTCTGTCTGTATTATTTTCTGTTGAGCACTACTGACACCGTTGAAACGGTGAGTCTTAGGTCGCCTGCGGATACATTAGTCCAATCAGTGCGTCTGATCCTGGTGTGTAATCCCAAAGTAACTCCTCACTGTTAACACGTTGTAAGACGTTAATTCACGTTTTAAGTAATACAGTGTCCCCTTCAGGCATGTTAAAGGAGAGATTAGGAAATAACATTCAAAACTCTGCGCGAGTAAATACCATCCAAACTCCTAACATCTAAAATATGGAGTCTTGCATGCCCCGGTAGCTGCGATATGGAGTCTTCCCATCCACCTCCGATTGCGTCAACCGGAGGAGCATGCAATTTATATATATATATATATATATATATATATATATATATATATATATATATATATATATATATATAACTAAGCATTTAGCTACCGGGGCATGCAAATATATATATATATATATATATATATATATATATATATATATATATATATATATATATATATATATATATATATTTGCATGCCCCGGTAGCTAAATGCTTAGTTACGGCTCTGGGCAAAACCAAAGCCCATGGCCAGTATACAATATTTTTCTGTCTGTATTATTTTCTGTTGAGCACTACTGACACCGTTGAAACGGTGAGTCTTAGGTCGCCTGCGGATACATTAGTCCTATCAGTGCGTCTGAACCTGGTGTGTAATCCCAAGGTAACTGCTCACTGTTAACACGTTGTAAGACGTTAATTTACGTTTTAAATAATACAGTGTCTCCTTCAGACATGTTAAAGGAGAGATTCGGGAATAACATTCAAGACTCTGCGCGAGTAAATACCATCCTAGTCCTATCAGTGCGTCTAAACCTGGTGTGTAATCCCAAGGTATATGCCCCGGTAGCTAAATGCTTAGTTACGACTCTGGGCAAAACCAAAGCCCATGGCCAGTATACAATATTTTTCTGTCTGTATTCTTTTCTGTTGAGCACTACTGACACCGTTGAAACGGTGAGTCTTAGGTCGCCTGCGGATACATTAGTCCTATCAGTGCGTCTGAACCTGGTGTGTAATCCCAAGGTAACTGCTCACTGTTAACACGTTGTAAGACGTTAATTCACGTTTTAAATAATACAGTGTCCCCTTCAGACATGTTAAAGGAGAGATTCGGGAATAACATTCAAAACTCTGCGCGAGTAAATACCATCCTAACTCCTAACATCTACGATATGGAGTCTTGCATGCCCCGGTAGCTGCGATATGTAGTCTTTCCATCCACCTCCGATTGCGTCAACCGGAGGAGCATGCAATTTATATATATATATATATATATATATATATATATATATATATATATATATATATATATATATATATATATATATATATATATATGCATGCCCCGGTAGCTAAATGCTTAGTTACGGCTCTGGGCAAAACCAAAGCCCATGGCCAGTATACAATATTTTTCTGTCTGTATTATTTTCTGTTGAGCACTACTGACACCGTTGAAACGGTGAGTCTTAGGTCGCCTGCGGATACATTAGTCCAATCAGTGCGTCTGATCCTGGTGTGTAATCCCAAGGTAACTCCTCACTGTTAACACGTTGTAAGACGTTAATTCACGTTTTAAGTAATACAGTGTCGCCTTCAGGCATGTTAAAGGAGAGATTCGGAAATAACATTCAAAACTCTGCGCGAGTAAATACCATCCAAACTCCTAACATCTACGATATGGAGTCTTGCATGCCCCGGTAGCTGCGATATGGAGTCTTCCCATCCACCTCCGATTGCGTCAACCGGAGGAGCATGCAATTTATATATATATATATATATATATATATATATATATATATATATATATATATATATATATATATATATATATATATTTGCATGCCCCGGTAGCTAAATGCTTAGTTACGGCTCTGGGCAAAACCAAAGCCCATGGCCAGTATACAATATTTTTCTGTCTGTATTATTTTCTGTTGAGCACTACTGACACCGTTGAAACGGTGAGTCTTAGGTCGCCTGCGGATACATTAGTCCTATCAGTGCGTCTGAACCTGGTGTGTAATCCCAAGGTAACTGCTCACTGTTAACACGTTGTAAAACGTTAATTCACGTTTTAAATAATACAGTGTCTCCTTCAGACATGTTAAAGGAGAGATTCGGGAATAACATTCAAGACTCTGCGCGAGTAAATACCATCCTAGTCCTATCAGTGCGTCTAAACCTGGTGTGTAATCCCAAGGTAACTGCTCACTGTTAACACGTTGTAAGACGTTAATTCACGTTTTAAATAATACAGTGTCTCCTTCAGACATGTTAAAGGAGAGATTCGGGAATAACATTCAAAACTCTGCGCGAGTAAATACCATCCTAACTCCTAACATCTACGATATGGAGTCTTGCATGCCCCGGTAGCTGCGATATGTAGTCTTTCCATCCACCTCCGATTGCGTCAACCGGAGGAGCATGCAATTTATATATATATATATATATATATATATATATATATATATATATATATATATATATATATATGCATGCCCCGGTAGCTAAATGCTTAGTTACGGCTCTGGGCAAAACCAAAGCCCATGGCCAGTATACAATATTTTTCTGTCTGTATTATTTTCTGTTGAGCACTACTGACACCGTTGAAACGGTGAGTCTTAGGTCGCCTGCGGATACATTAGTCCAATCAGTGCGTCTGATCCTGGTGTGTAATCCCAAGGTAACTCCTCACTGTTAACACGTTGTAAGACGTTAATTCACGTTTTAAGTAATACAGTGTCCCCTTCAGGCATGTTAAAGGAGAGATTCGGAAATAACATTCAAAACTCTGCGCGAGTAAATACCATCCAAACTCCTAACATCTACGATATGGAGTCTTGCATGCCCCGGTAGCTGCGATATGGAGTCTTCCCATCCACCTCCGATTGCGTCAACCGGAGGAGCATGCAATTTATATATATATATATATATATATATATATATATATATATATATATATATATATATATATATATATATATATATATATATATATATTTGCATGCCCCGGTAGCTAAATGCTTAGTTACGGCTCTGGGCAAAACCAAAGCCCATGGCCAGTATACAATATTTTTCTGTCTGTATTATTTTCTGTTGAGCACTACTGACACCGTTGAAACGGTGAGTCTTAGGTCGCCTGCGGATACATTAGTCCTATCAGTGCGTCTGAACCTGGTGTGTAATCCCAAGGTAACTGCTCACTGTTAACACGTTGTAAAACGTTAATTCACGTTTTAAATAATACAGTGTCTCCTTCAGACATGTTAAAGGAGAGATTCGGGAATAACATTCAAGACTCTGCGCGAGTAAATACCATCCTAGTCCTATCAGTGCGTCTAAACCTGGTGTGTAATCCCAAGGTAACTGCTCACTGTTAACACGTTGTAAGACGTTAATTCACGTTTTAAATAATACAGTGTCTCCTTCAGACATGTTAAAGGAGAGATTCGGGAATAACATTCAAAACTCTGCGCGAGTAAATACCATCCTAACTCCTAACATCTACGATATGGAGTCTTGCATGCCCCGGTAGCTGCGATATGTAGTCTTTCCATCCACCTCCGATTGCGTCAACCGGAGGAGCATGCAATTATATATATATATATATATATATATATATATATATATATATATATATATATATATATATATATATATATATATATTTGCATGCCCCGGTAGCTAAATGCTTAGTTACGGCTCTGGGAAAAACCAAAGCCCATGGCCAGTATACAATATTTTTCTGTCTGTATTCTTTTCTGTTGAGCACTACTGACACCGTTGAAACGGTGAGTCTTAGGTCGCCTGTGGATACATTAGTCCAATCAATGCGTCTGAACCTGGTGTGTAATCCCAAGGTAACTGCTCACTGTTAACACGTTTTAAGACGTTAAAGGCCATGGCCAGTATAAGTAATACAGTGTCCCCTTCAGACATGTTAAAGGAGAGATTCTGAAATAACATTCAAAACTATGCGCGAGTAAATACCACCCTAACTCCTAACATCCAAAAAAAAAAAAAAGAAAAAAGAAAAAAAGACTAATATATATATATATATATATATATATATATATATATATATATATATAATTGCATTGCCTTGTAGCTACGATATGGAGTCTTGCATACCCCGATAGCTACGATAGGGAGTCTTTCCATCCAGCTCCGGTTGCTTCAACCGGAGGTGCATGCAATTTATATATATAGCTACCGGGGCATGCAATTTATATATTTAGCTACCGGGGCATGCAAATATATATATATATATATATATATATATATATATATATATATATATATATATATATATATATATATATATATATATATATATATATATATATATAATGCTTAGTTACGGCTCCGGGCAAAACCAAAACCCATGGCCAGTATACAATATTTTTCTGTATGCATTCTTTTCTGTTGAGCACTACTGACACAGTTGAAACGGTGAGTCTTAGGTCGCCAGCTGATACATTAGTCCAATCAATGCGTCTGAACCTGGTGTGTAATCCCAAGGTAACTGCTCACTGTTAACACGTTTTATATATATATAATTGCATGCCCCGATAGCTACGATATGGAGTCTTTCCATCCAGCTCCGGTAAGCATTTAGCTACCGGGGCATGCATATATATATATATATATATATATATATATATATATATATATATATTTATATATATATATATATATATATATATATATATATATATATATATATATATATATATATATATATATATATATATATATATATTTGCATGCCCCGGTAGCTAAATGCTTCGTTACGGCTCCGGACAAAACCAAAACCCATGGCCAGTATACAATATTTTTCTGTATGCATTCTTTTCTGTTGAGCACTACTGACACCGTTGAAACGGTGAGTCTTACGTCGCCTGCTGATACATTAGTCCAATCAATGCGTCTGAACCTGGTGTGTAATCCCAAGGTAACTGCTCACTGTTAACACGTTTTAAGACTTTAAAGGCCATGGCCAGTATAAGTAATACAGTGTCCCCTTCAGACATGTTAAAGGAGAGATTCGGAAATAACATTCAAAACTATGCGCGAGTAAATACCACCCTAACTCCTAACATCCAAAAAAAAAGAAAAAAGAAAAAAAAGACTAATATATATATATATATATATATATATATATATATATATATATATATATATATATATATATATATATAATTGCATTGCCTTGTAGCTACGATATGGAGTCTTGCATGCCCCGATAGCTACGATAGGGACTCTTTCCATCCAGCTCCGGTTTCTTCAACCGGAGGTGCATGCAATTTATATATATATATATATATATATATATATATATATATATATATATATATATATATATATATGTGCATGCCCCGGTAGCTAAATGCTTCGTTACGGCTCCGGGCAAAACTAAAACCCATGGCCAGTATACTATATTTTTCTGTATGCATTCTTTTCTGTTGAGCACTACTGACACCGTTGAAACGGTGAGTCTTACGTCGCCTGCTGATACATTAGTCCAATCAATGCGTCTGAACCTGGTGTGTAATCCCAAGGTAACTGCTCACTGTTAACACGTTTTATATATATATAATTGCATGCCCCGATAGCTACGATATGGAGTCTTTCCATCCAGCTCCGGTTGCTTCACCTCCGGTTGCTTCAACCGGAGGTGCATGCAATTTATATATATATATATATATATAATTTTTCTGGTGTGTAATCCCAAGGTAACTGCTCACTGTTAACACGTTTTAAGACGTTAAAGGCCATGGCCAGTATAAGTAATACAGTGTCCGCTTCAGACATGTTAAAGGAGAGATTCGAAAATAACATTCAAAACTATGCGCGAGTAAATACCACCCTAACTGCTAACATCCAAAAAAAAAAGAAAAAAAAGACTAATATATATATATATATATATATATATATATATATATATATATATATATATAATTGCATTGCCTTGTAGCTACGATATGGAGTCTTGCATGCCCCGATAGCTACGATAGGGAGTCTTTCCATCCAGCTCCGGTTGCTTCTACCGGAGGTGCATGCAATTTATATATATATATATATATATATATATATATATATATATATATATATATATATATATATATATATATATATATATATATATATATTTGCATGCCCCGGTAGCTAAATGCTTCGTTACGGCTCTGGACAAAACCAAAACCCATGGCCAGTATACAATATTTTTCTGTATGAATTCTTTTCTGTTGAGCACTACTGACACCGTTGAAACGGCGAGTCTTCGGTCGCCTGCTGATACATTAGTCCAATCAATGCGTCTGAACCTGGTGTGTAATCCCAAGGTAACTGCTCACTGTTAACACGTTTTATATATATAATTGCATGCCCCGATAGCTACGATATGGAGTCTTTCCATCCAGCTCCGGTTGCTTCACCTCCGGTTGCTTCAACCGGAGGTGCATGCAATTTATATATATATATTTGCATGCCCCGGTAGCTAAATGCTTCGTTACGGCTCCGGGCAAAACCAAAACCCATGGCCAGTATACAATATTTTTCTGTATGCATTCTTTTCTGTTGAGCACTACTGACACCGTTGAAACGGTGAGTCTTACGTCGCCTGCTGATACATTAGTCCAATCAATGCGTCTGAACCTGGTGTGTAATCCCAAGGTAACTGCTCACTGTTAACACGTTTTAAGACGTTAAAGGCCATGGCCAGTATAAGTTATACAGTGTACCCTTCAGACATGTTAAAGGAGAGACTCGGAAATAACATTCAAAACTATGCGCGAGTAAATACCACCCTAACTCCTAACATCCAAAAAAAAAAAGAAAAAAGAAAAAAAAGAGTAATATATATATATATATATATATATATATATATATATATATATATATATATATATATATATATATATAATTGCATTGCCTTGTAGCTACGATATGGAGTCTTGCATGCCCCGATAGCTACGATAGGGAGTCTTTCCATCCAGCTCCGGTTGTCAACCGGAGGTGCATGCAATTTATATATATATTTGCATGCCCCGGTAGCTAAATGCTTAGTTACGGCTCTGGACAAAACCAAAACCCTTGGCCAGTATACAATATTTTTCTGTATGAATTCTTTTCTGTTGAGCACTACTGACACCGTTGAAACGGCGAGTCTTCGTTCGCCTGCCGATACATTAGTCCAATCAATGCGTCTGAACCTGGTGTGTAATCCCAAGGTAACTGCTCACTGTTAACACGTTTTATATATATATATAATTGCATGCCCCGATAGCTACGATATGGAGTCTTTCCATCCAGCTCCGGTAAGCATTTAGCTACCGGGGCATGCAAATATATATATATATATATATATATATATATATATCGCCTGCTGATACATTAGTCCAATCAATGCGTCTGAACCTGGTGTGTAATCCCAAGGTAACTGCTCACTGTTAACACGTTTTATATATATATATAATTGCATGCCCCGATAGCTACGATATGGAGTCTTTCCATCCAGCTCCAGTAAGCATTTAGCTACCGGAGCATGCAAATATATATATATATATATATATATATATATATATATATATATATATATATATATATATATATATATATATATATATATATTTGCATGCCCCGGTAGATAAATGCTTCGTTACGGCTCCGGGCAAAACCAAAACCCATGGCCAGTATACAATATTTTTCTGTATGCATTCTTTTCTGTTGAGCACTACTGACACCGTTGAAACGGTGAGTCTTACGTCGCCTGCTGATACATTAGTCCAATCAATGCGTCTGAACCTGGTGTGTAATCCCAAGGTAACTGCTCACTGTTAACACGTTTTATATATATATATAATTGCATGCCCCGATAGCTACGATATGGAGTCTTTCCATCCAGCTCCGGTAAGCATTTAGCTACCGGGGCATGCGAATATATATATATCTATCGCCTGCTGATACATTAGTCCAATCAATGCGTCTGAACCTGGTGTGTAATCCCAAGGTAACTGCTCACTGTTAACACGTTTTATATATATATGATTGCATGCCCCGATAGCTACGATATGGAGTCTTTCCATCCAGCTCCGGTAAGCATTTAGCTACCGGGGCATGCAAATATATATATATATATATATATATATATATATATATATATATATATATATATATATATATATATATTGCATGCCCCGGTAGCTAAATGCTTAGTTACAGCTCCGGGCAAAACCAAAACCCATGGCCAGTATACAATATTTTTCTGTATGCATTATTTTCTGTTGAGCACTACTGACACCGTTGAAACGGTGAGTCTTCGGTCGCCTGCTGATACATTAGTCCAATCAATGCGTCTGAACCTGGTGTGTAATCCCAAGGTAACTGCTCAATGTTAACACGTTTTATATATATATATATATATATAATTGCATGCCCCGATAGCTACGATATGGAGTCTTTCATTCCAGCTCCGGTTGCTTCACCTCTTGTTGCTTCAACCGGAGGTGCATGCAATTTATATATATATTTGCATGCCCCGGTAGATAAATGCTTCGTTACGGCTCCGGGCAAAACCAAAACCCATGGCCAGTATACAATATTTTTCTGTATGAATTCTTTTCTGTTGAGCACTACTGACACCGTTGAAACGGCGAGTCTTACGTCGCCTGCTGATACATTAGTCCAATCAATGCGTATGAACCTGGTGTGTAATCCCAAGGTAACTGCTCACTGTTAACACGTTTTATATATATATAATTGCATGCCCCGATAGCTACGATATGGAGTCTTTCCATCCAGCTCTGGTTGAAGCAATATATATAAATTGCATGCACCTCCGGTTAATAATTCATATTTTTCATACTTTTCTGTATGAATTCTTTTCTGTTGAGCACTACTGACACCGTTGAAACGGTGAGTCTTACGTCGCCTGCAGATACATTAGTCCAATCAATGCGTCTGAACCTGGTGTATAATCCCAACGTAACTGCTCACTGTTAACACGTTTTATATATATATATATATAATTGCATTGCCTTGTAGCTACGATATGGAGTCTTGCATGCCCCGATAGCTACGATAGGGAGTCTTTCCATCCAGCTCCGGTTGCTTCAACCGGAGGTGCTTGCAATTTATATATATATTTGCATGCCCCGGTAGCTAAATGCTTAGTTACGGCTCTGGACAAAACGAAAACCCATGGCCAGTATACAATATTTTTCTGTATGAATTCTTTTCTGTTGAGCACTACTGACACCGTTGAAACGGCGAGTCTTCGGTCGCCTGCTGATACATTAGTCCAATCAATGCGTCTGAACCTGGTGTGTAATCCCAAGGTAACTGCTCACTGTTAACACGTTTTATATATATATAATTGCATGCCCCGATAGCTACGATATGGAGTCTTTCCATCCAGCTCCGGTTGCTTCACCTCCGGTTGCTTCAACCGGAGGTGCATGCAATTATATATATATATATATATATATATATATATATATATATATATATATATATATATATATATATATATATATATATATATATATATATATATTTGCATGCCCCGGTAGCAAAATGCTTAGTTACGGCTCTGGACAAAACCAAAACCCATGGGCAGTATACAATATTTTTCTGTATGAATTCTTTTCTGTTGAGCACTACTGACACCGTTGAAACGGTGAGTCTTACGTCGCCTGCTGATACATTAGTCCAATCAATGCGTCTGAACCTGGTGTGTAATCCCAAGGTAACTGCTCACTGTTAACACGTTTTAAGACGTTAAAGGCCATGGCCAGTATAAGTAATACAGTGTCCCCTTCAGACATGTTAAAGGAGAGATTCTGAAATAACATTCAAAACTATGCGAGAGTCAATACCACCCTAACTCCTAACATCCAAAAAAAAAAAGAAAAAAGAAAAAAAAGACTAATATATATATATATATATATATATATATATATATATATATATATATATATATATATATATATATATATATATTTGCATGCCCCGGTAGCTAAATGCTTATTTACGGCTCTGGACAAAACCAAAACCCATGGCCAGTATACAATATTTTTCTGTATGAATTATTTTCTGTTGAGCACTACTGACACCGTTGAAACGGCGAGTCTTCGGTCGCCTGCTGATACATTAGTCCAATCAATGCGTCTGAACCTGGTGTGTAATCCCAAGGTAACTGCTCACTGTTAACACGTTTTATATATATATAATTGCATGCCCCGATAGCTACGATATGGAGTCTTTCCATCCAGCTCCGGTAAGCATTTAGCTATGGGGCATGCAAATATATATATATATATATATATATCGCCTGCTGATACATTAGTCCAATCAATGCGTCTGAACCTGGTGTGTAATTCCAAGGTAACTGCTCACTGTTAACACGTTTTATATATATATATATAATTGCATGCCCCGATAGCTACGATATGGAGTCTTTCCATCCAGCTCCGGAAAGCATTTAGCTACCGGGTCATGCATATAAATATATATATATATATATATATATATATATATATATATATATATATATATATATATATATATATATATATATATATATATATATATATATATTTGCATGCCCCGGTAGATAAATGCTTCGTTACGGCTCCGGGCAAAACCAAAACCCATGGCCAGTATACAATATTTTTCTGTATGCATTCTTTTCTGTTGAGCACTACTGACACCGTTGAAACGGTGAGTCTTACGTCGCCTGCTGATACATTAGTCCAATCAATGCGTCTGAACCTGGTGTGTAATCCCAAGGTAACTGCTCACTGTTAACACGTTTTATATATATATAATTGCATGCCCCGATAGCTACGATATGGAGTCTTTCCATCCAGCTCCGGTAAGCATTTAGCTACCGGGGCATGCAAATATATATATATATATATATATATATATATATATATATATATATATATATATATATATATATATGCATGCCCCGGTAGCTAAATGCTTAGTTACGGCTCTGGACAAAACCAAAACCCATGGCCAGTATACAATATTTTTCTGTATGAATTATTTTCTGTTGAGCACTACTGACACCGTTGAAACGGCGAGTCTTCGGTCGCCTGCTGATACATTAGTCCAATCAATGCGTCTGAACCTGGTGTGTAATCCCAAGGTAACTGCTCACTGTTAACACGTTTTAAGACGTTAAAGACCATAGCCAGTATAAGTAATACAGTGTCCCCTTCAGACATGTTAAAGGAGAGATTCGGAAATAACATTCAAAACTATGCGCGAGTAAATACCACCCTAACTCCTAACATCCCAAAAAAAAAAGAAAAAAGAAAAAAAAGACTAATATATATATATATATATATATATATATATATATATATATATATATATATATAATTGCATTGCCTTGTAGCTACGATATGGAGTCTTGCATGCCCCGATAGCTACGATAGGGAGTCTTTCCATCCAGGTCCGGTTGCTTCAACCGGAGGTGCATGCAATTTATATATATATTTGCATGCCCCGGTAGCTAAATGCTTAGTTACGGCTCTGGACAAAACGAAAACCCATGGCCAGTATACAATATTTTTCTGTATGAATTCTTTTCTGTTGAGCACTACTGACACCGTTGAAACGGCGAGTCTTCGGTCTCCTGCTGATACATTACTCCAATCAATGCGTCTGAACCTGGTGTGTAATCCCAAGGTAACTGCTCACTGTTAACACGTTTTATATATATATATAATTGCATGCCCCTATAGCTACGATATGGAGTCTTTCCTTCCAGCTCCGGTAAGCATTTAGCTACCGGGGCATGCAAATATATATATATATATATATATATATATATATATATATATATATATATATATATATATATATATATATATAATTGCATATATAATAATATTTTTCTGTATGCATTCTTTTCTGTTGAGCACTACAAACACCGTTGAAACGGTGAGTCTTACGTCGCCTGCTGATACATTAGTCCAATCAATGCGTCTGAACCTGGTGTGTAATCCCAAGGTAACTGCTCACTGTTAACACGTTTTAAGACGTTAAAGGCCATGGCCAGTATAAGTTATACAGTGTCCCCTTCAGACATGTTAAAGGAGAGACTAGGAAATAACATTCAAAACTATGCGCGAGTAAATACCACCCTAACTCCTAACATCCAAAAAAAAAAGAAAAAAGAAAAAAAAAGACTAATATATATATATATATATATATATATATATATATATATATATAATTGCATTGCCTTGTAGCTACGATATGGAGTCTTGCATGCCCCGATAGCTACGATAGGGAGTCTTTCCATCCAGCTCCGGTTTCTTCAACCGGAGGTGCATGCAATTTTTATATATATATATATATATATATATATATATATATATATATGCATGCCCCGGTAGCTAAATGCTTAGTTACGGCTCTGGGCAAAACCAAAACCCATGGCCAGTATACAATATTTTTCTGTATGCATTCTTTTCTGTTGAGCACTACTGACACAGTTGAAACGGTGAGTCTTAGGTCGCCTGCTGATACATTAGTCCAATCAATGCGTCTGAACCTGGTGTGTAATCCCAAGGTAACTGCTCAGTGTTGTAATTGTTTGCCACAGAGGTCAGTGGTGTGTGGGATTACGCAAGCACGGAAGACGTGACATTGCTAAAATTCCCAAAACACTATCAGCAAGGAACGAAGAAACAGGTTTGTAATCAGGAAGACCTTTTAAATAACCCACCCAAAGGAAATGCATATACAAAACGATCGTCAAAGAGGAGATAAAACAAGTCCATTGACCTATACTGTCACCATAGCACGGGGAACAAGTTTAAACTGTCGTTGTGAAACATTGAGGAGAACAAAGTTCATACGAAGTTTCTGCTATTACGACAACACAAAGCTTCTAGTATTACGACAATGAAGAAGTCGTTTCTGTAAGTGAATGAGGTAAGAACCAAGAGAAGTGTTATTCATTTAAGTGCTCTCTCAAGTTACGGGATTCAGAGGTTGTTTACTCAAGAAAAAACGAAAGTGGAATATATTGAAGCTGCAGTTGATAGTAAATGTGTACTTGCAATGAAGAATTATCGTGGTTAAGACGTGAGCTGTTTTGTATTACTGTACATGAAGGGTGTGTGTTCTTGTTAGGAGTATGTATCGTAATTGCACAAGTGGAACTGTACTGTGTCTTGTAATTAGTGAAACTAAAACATTATT
Source organism: Acipenser ruthenus (assembly GCF_902713425.1). Classification (NCBI taxonomy): domain Eukaryota; kingdom Metazoa; phylum Chordata; class Actinopteri; order Acipenseriformes; family Acipenseridae; genus Acipenser; species Acipenser ruthenus. The sequence goes on from NC_081189.1 coordinate 67,214,083, forward strand.
CCCAACACTCTGATACGTCTAACCACGGTCAGTTTACCAAATAAGTCTAGGAAATACCAATTGTTTTCACAATATTTCAGTTTTAGATCCCAAATTCATTTTCTGAAGGAGACTAATAATAGCTGGATGAAAGCCTACTCCAGTAAAGTATTAGGGCAAGGGCGTTTATGCTGAAGTATACAATGCGTACAGTTCACATTGTCAGGCAGCTTTAAACCCTTTTTTTGAAAACACGACAGTAGCCTGCTACACATTAATACGCTTTGTTCCTTGTCATTGGGCTCTGGTGTTTTTTCCTTATGGAGGCCACCTTCAGTCTTAACTACATCAGAACACTCCAATTGTCTATTGCTGATTTAAGATTGGGTTTATTTATTTAATAAAATGAACTGTGCTACTGCAGCATTTTACTCCAGTATTTTGCTGTAAACACTATACTTTAAAGTGGTAATTTGCTGTAAATGCATTTTTATTATACAGCAGTAAACTATAGTGGCCGTACTTAGTACTGTAGTCTACTATAACCTCCTTGAATAATGCATACTTCAAAGTGGTTATAGAAATTTTCAGAATTTACTATAGCATACTTTCAAGGAGGTGTAATTGCCAGTAGTATTTACTACAGTGCCTGTATGTTATACAGTATTTTAAAAAAAGCATTTACAGCAAATGTGCTCATTAACAATAGAATCCTGTATTAAAATATGTGTTTTAAAAAAGTTGCAATAATTTAAAGTTGTGTGAAGTTTAGATTTTATTTTTCATAGAACATAATCCTGAATAAGGGACACTGCAATCACCACAGAGAGCATAGGGAAACTAGTACCTCTTCTGCAGACCTTCATAGCTGATAGCTTCTTTTTTTGTACTAATTGTTACTCACATGGGACTGTAAGGATGTTTTTGCTTACGATTGTAAGTCGCCCTGGATAAGGGCGTCTGCTAAGAAATAAATAATAATAATAATAAGGATGTAACATTTTATTTACAAATTTGTCCCTCGCTGAAGCTGGTGTTTGTGAAAGTAACTAACTGACAAGGGGCAGGGAAAAGCTAATAAAGGGAATGAAAATTGATTATACCATACTACACCTCTTTTCAATAGCCAAAGACAAACCAGTTAACATCTTTTCTTTGAAATCTGGTGAGGACACATGGTGAGGACTGTAAAGATGGAGCAGGACTGTCAAGTCGGAAAACCCATGCCTCCAGCTGATCCCAATCTGACAAGCCCAGACAATCATCATGACCTCACTGCCAGTGCAAGAGAGGAAGTGGGAAGCACCAAGGAGAACGAGGGTGATTCCACACACATGGACCAGAGCAATGCCCAAGAGAAGCCAGTCATGAAAACTAAGATGGAACCCTCCTCCACAAAACTGTGTGGATACCTGAACAAACTTGGGGGGCCCTTGAAGGCCTGGAAAGCCTGCTGGTTTGTTTTCGAAGAGAAGAAGTGCCAGCTGTACTACTACAGAACATCACAGGATGTCAATCCCTTGGGAAGCATTGACCTGGCTAACGCTACCTTTGGCTACCCGGATCAAGCTCAGGAAGGGACCTTTCAAATTCAAATCCCAGGACGGGTTGTTGTGCTGAAGGTATGTCTTTTTAAAATTAAAGTAATAGGAAATCCCCTAATCTGCGAAGGTACGTGAAGCAGTAACAAGCCAGCCAATAAAACTTAATCATATACATCTTGCACTTCCATTCGTTGAGTAGAACACACAAGTGCAGTTCTGAGTTGAAACAAACACAAGTTACAGCAAACATGTATTTTCATTAACAAAAAAAAAAAACACTGTTTGTGCCTATACTGATGTCTTAATTAAGTTATTTTGTTAGATACAACCGCTTTGGTTGAGGATACACTAATCAGTTTGGACTTCCACTTACTGTCATTTTTTTTCAAATAACCTTAAAAAACGATGTATCATTTTAAGAAAGTGCCTTTGTGCAATACCAAGGGTTCCCACAGTAAATTTAACCACAGTAAATTTAACCACAGTAAATTTAACGCAGGAATTTAGCATTTTTCCCATGGTTCTACAATGCATTTACTGTAGTTTACCATGGTTTATTAATGTTCTTTACCATACCTCTGTGTTCCAGGGATGGTAGCAGTTTGATCCATTCCTGGTTTTACTTTGAGTTTAATATGACACATCGGAACTTGTTACTTATACACTGTGGCTAATCAGGATAATTTTAAAACCTGCAATGGAGGGAACTGCAATGCAATAGGGGTTTGAATGTCTGTCATTTGGTGCAGGGTGTAAAATTAGCTTTTGAGCACTGGGAACCTGAAAGTTTTATATATATATACTGTATATAAATGTAATTTATACACGCATACAATTCCATTAAATTAGCCATTGTATGGTCTCATGTTATGCTTTACCTAAAATAAATACATTCATCCTAAACTGGTATAGAAATGTATTCCCTGTATCTACTGGCATACATTTCATCAAATGCTCTTGTCAAATGCTCTTGCTTGTGAACACAAAAATAAGCATTACTGTTCTAGCTTTGTTGTTCTCAGTCTTTAAAATGTATATTAACAATCTAACAGCTTGCAGCTAACATGCTTAACACTGTGCGTAATAATGATCTACGGATAAGCTTGATCAATTATGAAAGAGATTGTTGAATTAATTTGAAGCAGTAGCAATTTTATATATAATGTATGTTCCGTTCTAATATCTTAGTATATAGTCACTTATAAGTTACGTTGCAGTACTCCACACCATTCTTCCCATGGCCTGAACTCAGAATAAACTGTCCAGCTAACAAGTTATAAATTGTTCATTGGCTATGAAAGAAGGGATTCTTACTAACTTTTCACTTGTAATCTTACATGAGCATCATCCAGCCAGTTGTGCAAGAAAAGGCTCTGATTGTTGTATGATAATGTGGGGGAGGAATGTATCCAAAGAAAAGACAAAAACTTAGTGTATGGTGTATTGAGGGTTTAGTAAGTTGAAGGTAAAAGATTAAACTTCAAAGTATATTGAATTTGGTATTTGACTGCATTGTGACCACTTTAAAATCCACAGCCTTCCTTTATAGTTTGAGTTAAGCGAACAGAGCAAGGCTATCATTTTAATCTTTTTTTTTCTTATGAAGCTATAAAATAGCAGCTCTGTAAGTGTTTGCTGTAAAAAGGTTGTCAGTATAACAAAGGGAATCCTTTTCAGATGCTGCTTTGATAATACACAATAGCATCCCCCAAGCAGGTTTCCCTACATCTAAAATTTTGGCAATGAAAAAAATGGATTACTGTGAAGGAATGGTTTGCAGTGTGCAGGTGTAGTGATGATGCAGTGCTCCAGAACAAACACACACAAGACAGTTCACAATTAACAGCTCTTTATTTTCAGCTGGGTTGCGTGTCAACAACACTTTAAATAATAAGCATGGGCTCTACACATCAATGTGTATTGCGCCATGCAAAAGGAGGGTTACAGTCCCGAAATAATAAAACACTTTTTAAACACACAATACACAGACACAGACATGTCTCCTGACAGTGGGTGCTCTAGTGCAAGTGAATGGTGAAAGACAAACGCAGAGGTAACAGTAGGTCAGTGTAGTCCGGGGTTTGGTGCTGGCGTGCAGCGACAGCTCCCGGTTCGTGTTAGCCGTCTAGCCAAACAAACAATGACAGTTAGCTGACAAACAAACAAAACACAAAACACTCACAGTACTTTTAATTCTCCTGTGCATACGGTCCTTATAGTTTAACCATCAAAACTAAGGAACAGATCACTGGGGCCACTTCCCCTTAAAACCCTCCATCATGCCCTCTTTCGGTGGCGCGGCTAATCACGTCTCCTCCAATCTGTGACTGACACATCACCTACCGCATTAAGGCGCTGACTTCAGGTATCGTGGCCCCACCCCTTTCCTGAATGTCCGGCTTCCGACTGACCCTGGAATGAACTGCCAAAACATCCATTCTGGGGGACTCTGTTCTGGTTATACAGCGCCCTCAGAGATTGGGAGGGAGATTGTTGACGAGGATTCATTCACTCTCTGTCACAATTACCAACCATTTTTATTAGTGGGGCTTGCGAAGCAAGAGTCCCCACTTTAAATCTTCGACATACTTCTTCTTCTTCTTATTCTTTGGCACGCTACTCCTCTTACACCGTTTAAGCTAGAAACGCCGTTCAAACTTTAAAACGTGTAGACTGGTCTGGAATAGTGTGCTTGTATACAACTTTTTCATATCTTTTATACTTTTTAAACTATTAAGCTTTTTATCCTTTTTTTGTCCATCTTCCTTCACTTTAATGGGACTTTTTCAACATTCTAAAGCTCCCCATTGTTTAAAAACTCCCAGACTTCCAACATTCTATTTACTGTAAACGATGTAACTTTTGACACAAATCAGCTACTTTGACCACTTTCCCAACAAGCAAGACAAAAAGTTAGAGCATATGGAATCTTCCTCTACTTCTCTGCTATTCAAATCTGAAATCAAAACAGGAATGGCGTCTACCAATCAAGAGGTACACCTGTTTTAGTAACCGCACCAACTAAAATTTTCTCTAACTTTTTATAAACTGCCATTTTGACCACTTTCCCAACAAGTTAGACAACTACTTAGAGCAAATGAAATCTTCCTCTACTTGTCAGCTATTCAAATATGAAATCAAAACAGGAATGGCGTCTACCAATCAAGAGGTACAGCTGTTTTAGTAACCGCATCAACTTCTTTCAGTAGGCTACTTCCCACTGTTGAATTAACTGTCATAGAACTTTGAGAAATTTCAAATTCTAGCACATTCTAAGCATGAGAAAATTAATAAACAATGTGACTTTTGACACAAATCAGCTACTTTGACCACTTTCCCAATAAAGCAAGCCCCACAACTTTACTTGTAAAGTTACCATCTAGTTTGTTTTGTTTTTGTTTTACAGGCATTAAACAGCCAAGCCATGCTGTATTGGTTGCAGCAGCTGCAAATAAAACGGTGGCAGCACAATACCAGCCTGGTGAAAATACCTGCAGAGCCCTCCACTACCTCCACACAGCTCTGCCAGCTGCCTTCTGCACCTTGGGAAGGTAAGCTCACTGACAGCCCAGTTTTAATTCAAGTCAACCAAATTGTGTGTGGGGTGGGGTTCTTCAATTTGTGATCTGATGGGGAAAAGGGTTCCAGGGTAGGTGTTGTGTGCATGCAAAACAAAACAGCTGAACCGGAATAACCCAATTTAAATTATTTATTCTAAACGCTTACAAAGTGTTGCTATACTCTTGTAACCACCACATATTTTTTCATGTTTTGCCCTTTATTGTAATTATATCTAAGATATTTTCATGAGGTGTAATGTGAAGCAAGAAATGCAATGCTTTAATTAGGTGAGGTAACAAAAGTACCAGGACTTTGTTTATTGTGTCTGGTGTCAGATATCTTAATGAATTCAAACAATCAAAAATGATGATCATACAGGAGAATGTTGGTGCTGTGTGGTGGAAAGAACTCAAAATGACAAAAGGGTGATTTCAATTCTGCCCCATACCCATGCTGAGAATGTTCACAGTGAAACAGTCTCATTTCTGCCGATGACTCACCGGCTCTGTTGTGCTTGAAGCCTTGAAGCAGGCTTAGTTGCTGAGAACACAAACATGGTAACTAGACAGGGATTCACTTTGTGATGTTATCTTCTGCCTTGTTTCCATTTTTATAACAACAGCGTTGTGTGGAGGTGACTCTGGCTGTTCATCTGTCCATCTGTATGTCACACCTATCTAATTTTGGTTAAACTAGGTGTACACATTCTGTGGCAATATTTATTGTGCGTCCATTCATGTCTTGGGACTTTTCAGGAAACTGCATTGCCATTTCATAATGCTTATGTCATGGTCATGAATTTACAGTCATGGTGGGGAATGTATGTTAATGAAATACTTGGTTCATACTTGGATTCAGGTTAACCAAATTGGGTTAATATTGCTCCCTCCCAATGCTGTTTTAATAATGCCGTGATAATGAAATTGTCAATTTTTATATTTTACAGTCCTTTTGCCTGTCCAAACTACTCACAAGACAAGCTGTAAAAATGTCTTAACAACACCAGATTTAAATACCACTGAACTCTTTATTAACAACACCCAGTAGACTTACAGTATTTTAGATCTGGTGCTGTTTTAGACTAGGTACTGTATACAGGTTTAAAGCTGGCAAGATGTATATGCACCTCCGTATGTATAATAAAATAGACCCAGTATTTACAGCTGACTCTTGTCTTCTGGTATAAGAATGACATATACTTTTAACCTGTACTTTCTTAAGACAGCAGCTTAAACAACACAGCCCGCAAACACCATTTCTGACAGCTGTTGTGAGTGAGACTCTCTAATGTTGCCAGAAACTTTCCCAAGCAAAAGGTGCAGGGAAGGAAATTTTCATTTCACTAAAACATACATATATCTACAGCTTTTGGAAATACAGAGAACGGAACCAAATAATACATTTGTATATCTAATCATTTAATTATATTTACTCCATGAAGTCCAGCAAGTAAGTACAAATGTATTACAGTACATTAGAATGGCATTTCCACATGATAAATGAATATGTATGAAATGTGTACTTTGTTTGAAGGGATGGGCAGTTGAGATGCTTGTGCTCTTTTTCAGGAAGGACAGAGGACTTCCTCCCAGCAGTAAAGACCCCCAAGGGCCTAGTCGGAGAAGCCGCAGCCTCTGCCAGACCCCTGGCAACAAAATGCACTGCAAAAGCTCCCCCTCAAGCACCCCATCACAGAGATACAGTAAGACACTACCTGCATACCTTGTTTTTATGTGCCTCTTAATGGGAACGCACACTGAATTAAATGGCTCTCTTACGTACAGTGTAAGTACCAAAATCACGGCAATGGCTGGGGCAATGTCAGTTGCTCATGATTTGCTAGCACCAAATATTTTGTAACCAAAATATATTTCTTGTCTTCTATTTAATAACAGCAAAGTTTTCACTAGTGGGAAGCAACATGTGCTTTTATCCTAAGGTCATTTTGTATTTGAAAATTTACAGAAGTTATTCAAACCTGTTATGTAAACTAGTCAGCCCTATCCAGGCAGCTGCCTGTAAGCAAGAGAAGCAACCAGTTGAGCTTTGGATTTTGTTATTTGTTGTGTACTACTTTAGTTTGTGTGTGTGTGTTTGTTTCTATGCATTTAGTTTTGTTTTATCTGTACTTTGCCTTCAGAAGTCAGTTTGTGTTTCCCCTGCCTTGCCCTTACAGGAACACAGTCCTCAATATCTGTGGAAACAAGCCAGCTCAGGAGCTGAGGCGGAGTGTGTTCAACTTTGACAAGATTCAGCAGTCGCAAGACTGTCCCTGTGAGGATCCTGTGACACAGATACTGGGGGAAACAACAGGTGCGTCCTTCAGTTGACAGGAAACTGCCCTGCAAAGTCTGTGTCTCTGCTTAGTTCATGTCTGGATCAGTTCAATGCGGGGACCACCACAGTGGCTCTGAAACTATTACATTCTTCTCATGCAGGGTAAGAACTCTTTCTGCTGTTATAAATGTGCAGAGGTTTCCTGTTCCTAAAAGGTGAACCATGCAGGAGTAAAGCTTGTTAATAAGATAAAGAATGAGTGTCAATAAAGCCGTTTTTTTAAGAAATTTCTAGAAAACTCACTTGATAGCTCACAGTTTCACCTTTCATTGAAAACAACAGCTCTTTTTAACAACTATTTTCTTTTGCAGCAAATTGTAGTTTTGGCTAGGCACCCTAGAATTAACATCGGTACTATGGGTTCTATGATGATTTTTGTGTGTATAACAAATTTGAATTCCAGAAATAATCATTATTTTCTTTTTTTTGTTTAATGATTATGAAGGGTATATTGTCAGGTAGGTGGCTCCAGAATAAAATAAAGAACCAGCAAGTTTAAGAACAAAATATATATATATATATATATATATATATATATATATATATATATATATATATATATATATAAAATAAATATTCGTGCATTTCAAATGCTTTCTTTGCTTGCTCTCTTTCCTGGCACCTCCAGCACCGCCTGTACCTCTGACACCCCCAGCACCTACAGTCCTTTCAGCTCCTTCAGTTTCTTCAGTTACAAACGAGTCTGCGCAGGAAGCAAAGACTGGAGGAAAGAGTTCTCCATCAAGCAGCATGAACAAGAGGGAGAAGAAAATGACCAGTTCTCTTCAGCCTTCTGGGGAGGTGGTGTCAGGAAAGGAGGGGGGCCCCGTGGACAAACTATCCAGACTCCAGCACGAGGTGTTCACGCTCACTGAGGAGCTCAAGTCACAAAACTTATATGTTTGGTTTGGGTGACTGAAGTATATTTAAGCACATAAAAACTGATAACTGAGTTATTAAAGAATATGTCTTGTGAGGCACTTGTACAATGAATGATTGAACCTTATAAATGTTTCCCATAGTAAAATCATAAAGCATAGTGGTACAGCATAGGTCAGCATTGTAAAGACCAGCTAGGTATGGTAAAGCATATTAATAAACATGGAAAGCCACGGTACACTGTGGAAAAATAACAGTCTAATCACGGGGAAAGCATGGGAAAACTGTAAAAAATACTGTGCAAAAACACAGTGGTAAACCTTTATAAAGTTGTATGATAGTATTTAAATATGATGTTGTATCTATAATAAGCATGGTATGAATGAACATAAGACAGAAACAGTGGATTTAGTCAAGCAGTTACACAAAGTAATACAAACTCAAATCCAAGACCAGCAACAATTTTGCCTAAACTGATTAAAGTACTGATCTACTGTATTTACTGTGTGATGTCTTAACTCTTTTTCTATACAAGTCAGAAACCTGCATGCTGACCACAAATTGGTTGCTTTACTGTGCATTTTCTTTCCTCTTTGGCTAAGGTGTCACTGGGTGTGAAGGCAAACACATTTAGCAGAATAACTCATGCATTACCTAACAGTAGAGAGCTTTTTAAAAGTGTGATAACTGTATTGCTGATAATCCAAATTGTTATAAACATGGTGGTATGATGTTCTATAGTAGCTGTGTATGTAAAATATGGTTGAAGGGCACTTTTGAAACAGTGAAGAGAGTCTGTTGTTGCTTCATTGTCTGTAACTGAAACTCTTGTGCTGTACTACTGTTCCTATGAATCCATAAAGGTTACAATGTAGAATTTTTTTTATTATTTTGTCATCAACACATACAGTACAAGTGTATTAAAATACAAAATCTCTGGGGCCCTCGAGGGGCTCAGCTGGTAAAGGCATGAGTGCATGGTGTGCAGGGTGAGTCAGGAAGTCAAGGGTAATTTTGTGCCCTGTGCAGGGACTGTTTCTGCAGGGCTAGATCTAAACAGTCACAATAGAGCTCCTGAATGCAATTCTGTGTTTTCGCTCATGACTCCTCTGTATCTCATGATGATAAAAAGACAGCTTACATTTTTGCCTGTATGGTCACAAAACTTCCTTTTACATTTTTATGAGCTTCAATAAGCATATTTTATTGCTTCCCAAACATAAACTTTAATCTTGCATCGCCGCCTTCTTGTTTCCTGTTAGTAACCCATACGACTTTTTACGCGGTGCTCAAATGCACCTGATCTGCAACATGCAAGAGTTTGTAGCTAACTGTATATTTGATCTAAAATTAGACCAACAGACACAATCTTTATTTGTGCACAGAATTTATTGTGCATGTGCATTTTGACTTATTTTATCATTAGTTTTTTGTGTCTTGATTAAAGACACGGTTATCCTGGACCTTATGAAACCACTTTACAAGACACCATTGCTCCTTATTATTGTAATACTGGGACAGTATTTCCAGTGTTTGGTACTTTTATTGCATTATCATTGTTTTCTTCTTTCAGAGTACAAAGAACAGAGCTGCAAAAACAAGGTCTTTTTTGAGCCTGTTAAAAACACACAAGTTAAGCTGATCTCCTGAATGGTTTGAAAAATGACCACCAGCAGGCAGTGTGCAGAATTTTCAGTCATTTTGCTGGTCTTTTGTAAAAACACTTCACTGAATTCATCTTTTATAATTGGTTAAAAAAAGGACATTGTTATTAAAATAGTAGGCTGTGTGGTCCAGTGGTTAAAGAAAAGGGCTTGTAATCAGGAGGTCCCCGGCTCAGATTCCAGTTCATCCACTGACTCATTGTGTGACCCTGAGCAAGTCACTTAACCTCCTTATGCTCCGTCTTTCAGGTGGGACGTTGTTGTAAGTGACTCTGCAGCTGATGTATAGTTCACACACCCTAGTCTCTGTAAGTCCCTTGGATAAAGGTGTCTGCAAAATAAACAAAATAGTAATAATAATAATGTCTGATAATTGGTTTTAAGGCCATTGACGTATAATATAGGGCAGAGCTTCAGAGCCTTTTCTCATATGCACTACTAATAAATACTGCAACAGGCTGTTTTTTAGGGAAAATTGCATTGTACAGTAGACTATTCTAATCCGAGGCCCAATAGTTTGAATTTACCTGTAGCCATAAGTGTAATTAAATGCATGATGTTAACAGCTGTTCTTATATGATAAGTAAAACAGTATTTTTTTATTCAAAGGGATATTACAGATTTTTCAGGAAATGCAAGAATCAAAAACCTAAAACAAATACTATACCAGGCATTTTTAGTATGGTACAGTTTAATATGAGTACTCCAAACAAATCACTAATCTGAATAGGTCTGATCCCACCTGGTTCAGATTACAAAGAAAGTACAGGTGCATTATTCAGGGACCACCTACAGTATAATTTATTTACAGGAACCTCCAACACAGCTCATGAAGCTTCACCTTTAAGAGTAAATGACCATAGTGTTTTTGTTTTGAAATCAGGAGCTGGTGCGACTCCTTCACAAGGCCCTGGAGGCAGCACAGCAGGAGAAGAGGACCAGCAAACAGTTCCTGGCAGCAGCAGGGGAGCAGGAGCGGCTGGAGCTGGTGCGGCACAAAGAGAGGTGTATCGCGGACCTGGACGGCCGCCTGGAGGCCCTGCTCAAAGACAAGGAGGAGCTGGAGCAGCGGCTGGCCATGCAGGACTGCCAAGTGAATGAGCTGCAGCAGCACGTGCAGCTCATGATGGAGAAGAACAACGCCAAGCAGGAAGTCATCCTCAAGCTCTCCGAGCAGGTGGCCGCCTGCATGGCTGACCCCCAGCGTACTGTAGCCAACTCCATGGGCACAGAGACCTTCTGCAGGCTGCAGGAGAAGATTGAGCACCTCAAGGTTATTTTAAAAGTTACTTTTACATTACAGCCATGGGAAGTACGTAAACTCTTGTTTCAAGAAACACGGATAAAACCACACTCTTTTTTTTGGTTTTGTTTGACCACCATGTAATCCTGCATGATGTGAAAAAGCAGTAAAGTAAGTGATCCATGTTTTCACTGCTGGGGTGTCGCATACGGTATTCTGCACCTTCTCTGCATCCAATAAGCATTACAAACATGACATCTTAACTAGCTTTTATTAGCATTGGAGCAGACACACAATTACTGTTTGCCACTCCCGTCTAAGAATGATTCATTTATAGTAGAACCAGTCCAGGGGTCCAGCGAATATATACTAATATTGTATCTCAGAGGAAGTCGTTTTAGTATATTGTAGTTTCTTTATTAACGTCGAGGCATTATAAATGAACAACGTCAGGTACATCAGTGTGCCTAAAACACCAAAGTACGACACAGCATGTGATGTAACTTAAAACGTGAGTATCGATGTTTCTTAAGAAACTGCAGAGACGCCATTTCTTAATCAGTGTTAAGTTTATTTCATACATGCAGGGAAACCAGTCCAAGTATAGAACCGATTACCAGTTGTTACATCTTTTACATGACATTAAATACCCTTCTGCATAGGTGTCTCTCTCCTCCTCTTCCTATAACACTCAACCAATGGCAAAGGGACAATGCATTATTCCAGTCACTATGTACCATGTGCACTCCAATCAGGAAAAAACAAGTTTCTCTTGATTAGTTTATACAAATCTACAAATCTCTTATCAGCCCCTTTGAAGTGTCTGGCTCCTTCCAGATCCCCCTGAAGACTAGCTTTATGACCCCCTCATAAACCAGCTGTATATTCTAAGCAAAAACCTGTTTAATTAGTTTTATACCCCACAGTGGACTCCCCGAAGGGCAAACGTCTTTCATGTCAGGGCTGGAGGTCAAAGGACTTGTTTGTACAACCTTGTGCTGCTGGCCAGTCATTTGCTTTGACACAAAAGAATCCTTTTCAGTTGTCATAACTTCAGGGTAACTTCTCTACCATATTGCCTTCAATTTACTTCTAATGTGCGGTTGTTTAAATATAGTTAAATATACGTTAACTTGGTGTTTTTCTCAGCTCTCTGCTACCAGCCATTGCTCAATGAATCTGCTATTATTTCTTGCTTGCTCGGAGTCAATGCAGTGCAAGTATCTATATACCCAGAGTATACAGCCAGCCTTCATCTATTACAGCAGTGCTTGCATTTTTGGAACTAACAGTTTTTTCTATCCAATGTTAAATCACTTTTCAGAAAAATAACATGAATACAGCCCTGTCGTTCCTCATGCGTAGCAAACTGCTATTCAATACTTGTTCCATGTTTTCCAACAGCATGTATACTATACAAAAAAATCTGTGAAAATGACTGCACAAGCACTGAAGTACAGTATTTCTCAGTTTACAAAACAGCATTCCAAACAGTTCTTAACGTGCTTTCTCAGTGTATGCCAAAGTAATCTGACAGGTTTTTTTACATTGTGTGTGTGTTAACCTGAGACATAAACAACAACAAGAATGCACGCTTTTTAACAGTACAGTAATTTTATGAATCCTTTACTTTTCTTTTATTTACTATGGTTAAACTGGGCAGTTATGTGAAGTGACAGCGTGTACAAATTCTGACCTGCTAAGAGCTGAATTTACCGTTTTAGACCCATAATAAAATGTGCATTGGTCAGTTTCCATCAGTACCATTCAGTTGGTAGCAGCATATGTAAGTCACACATGGCACAGGTCCATTGGGTAATGATGGTGTCATATCTTACAGGATCAGATACGACAGGTTCGACCGTACTTTGTATCACGTTACTGTGATTTTGTATTGTATAGGTCAGGCTTGCACAGTGTTGATGTGATGTTACAATGAACAGCAAAAATGATTATAATAACATAAACATACTGTATAAAAAAAAAGATCCCTGTGTAACCCCAGGCTACTAGGCATGAGGGGGTACACTGCTCTCTGATAAAAGTTAGGAGACCAGTTATCTGCTTATTAGCAAAACTTAAATCCACTAATATAAAGTCAAATAATAATTCCAGACACGTGATCAGTTGGCCAACTATTTTTTTCTTCTATTTCTTTGTTATTAGAACAAAACAAGTATATTGTTTTTGTACAGTGTATTAATTGACATTAGTTAGCCACACTTTTTTTTACATATCCCAGCGATTTTCAAACAGTGTTTTATAGGGTACAAATGAGTACAATTATGAAAGCAAAGAAAAGCAGTGATCAGTCAGGACTACGTCAAACCTGTGCTCTTAATAAGTAGAGCTCACAGTAGAAATGTTTTAAGTACAACCACAGATTGTGTTCTGATTTCATTCTTTTACTGTGTTTACTAGGACGATATAGAGGCGCACAAGATCCAAAACAAGTTCCTCAACTCTGAAATCTACCAGCTTACTAAGCTGTGGAGGAACAGTTCAGAAGAGGAGAAGGGCCTCCTGATGAAGGTATGTGCTTTACAGCTTGCTGTGTGACAGATCTGTACCCATTTAACCATTGTGAAAAAACATATATGTTCAAAAAATATATTATCCTTACCTACAAGTCTTTAATGCAGTATCGTCACTGTGTAAGGCTAATATATAAGTGACTTTATTTAATACTAAACATCTTATTTTCAGCTTTTATAGCCTAGGCCCTAGATTAATAGTAATAGTAATGAGTTTCGTTTATTTCTTTTTTCTTATAGCTTTAACCACAAAACCACAATGAGATCTGTGATTTCGCCTAGAGACATCTCTGTCTGCACTAAGAAGCCAAAGTAAATTAAAGAACAACTAGCATGCTGGTACATTATGATAAAGCAAACTGCTTATTGACACATGGATTGCAAGTCGTTCTAATGTAGTGACACAAGCTGGTGACCTACTGGGCACTATTCTTACACAGTCTAACGCAAAAAACAAAACAAAATAAAAAAAACAACTTTAGATTCACTTTGTATCATTTTCACATCCTGGTAACTTTTTAAAAGTTTAAAGCATTCCTTTGGCCTCCTGTTTAACCACAGTATTTCTGCAGTTTTACCCATGCTTTTCCCATGGTTATACAATGCATTTATAATAATTTACCTGGGTTTACCATGTTTATTAATATACTTTTATTATTATTATTATTATTATTATTATTATTATTATTATTATTATTATTATTATTATTATTATTATTATTATTATTTATTTCTTAGCAGACACCCTTATCTAGGGAGACTTACAATTGTTACAAGATATCACATTATTTTTACATACAATTACCCATTTATACAGTTATACATTTATACGAGCAATCGAGGTAAAGTACCTTGCTCAAGGGTACAGCAGCAGTGTTCCCCACTTGGGATTGAACCCATGACCCTCAGGTCAAGAATCCAGAGCCCTAACCACTCCTCCACATACCTTCTTACCTTGTTATTGTAGTCTAGTATCTGCATAAATAAAGACATAGGCAGTCAGTTGTGACGGGGTACTGCCCCGTCTTTATGATCATGGTTGGGACTGGCAGGGAGGGGGTTAAAATTCCTCCCTGCCAGGAAAACATGTGAGAATGTGGCTGGAGCCCTAATTGACTAATTAACAATTATTGATTCATTGGGCTCCAGCCACAGGGGATAAAAGCCAGGGGAGAGTCCCTGGCTAGAGGGAGAGTTGGAGAGAGAGTTCTAGAAGAGAAGGAGTGTTTTGTTTGTGCTGTGCTTTCTGTTTTTGCATCCAGTGAAGGCAACGCCCAGCCTGGAAGCTTATTTTGTAAGTTTTGCTTTGTGTTTATTTTATGTTTAAAACCTTTTTGTTTGGCCCTTGTGCCGGTTTATTTTGTATTTGTGTTTATTAAAAAGCTTTATTTTGAACTTAAAACTGTCTCTGAGTCTCAAACCTCGGTCAATCCTGTCACAGTTGGTGTCAGAAGTGGGAGAGCGCCACCTGGAGGCTCAGAGCAGTAATTTTTTTTTTTTTTTTCTTGAATTTTGGGAGTTATTTATTTATTTTTTTTTGGTAAATGGGGAAGAAGAGCAGAGGGAGACGAGCCGCCGTTCCTGCCTCCGCCAGCAGAGGGAGCCGGCCGCCGTTCCCGCCTCCGCCAGCAGAGGGAGCTGGGCCGCCGTTCCCGCCTCCGCCAGCAGAGGGAGCCGGGCCGCCGTTCCCGCCTCCGCCAGCAGAGGGAGCCGGGCCGCCGTTCCTGCCTCCGCCAGCAGAGGGAGCCGGGCCGCCGTTCCCGCCTCCGCCAGCAGAGGGAGCCGGGCCGCCGTTCCCGCCTCCGCCAGCAGAGGGAGCCGGGCCGCCGTTCCCGTCTCCGCTTCCCGAGGGTCCGCTGCTGCTGCCGTCGCTTCCCGAGGGTCCGCTGCTGCTGCCGTCGCTTCCCGAGGGTCCTCTGCTGCTGCCGTCGCCTGGGGTTGTCAGGGATCCTGCTTCGCCTGGGGTCGCTACACTATGGCCGGAGCCCCACGGAGGGGAGTTGCTGGCCATGAAGAAGGGGAGGGAGGTCAGGAGACCAGCTCCCCCAGCGGCACTTTCGCGGCAAGATAGTGTGTGGCCGGAGCCCCGGAAGAGGGAGCTGCTGGCCACGAAGAATTGGGTGGTGCCGGACGTCCCACCATGGCCACCCCCATGGACACTGTGCTTCCCCCTCTTCCGGGACTGAGACTGAGGGGGGAGGTGGCCATTTAGGCCATGTTGTGCTTGGCACAAGGGGGGGGATATGTGACGGGGTACTGCCCCGTCTTTATGATCATGGTTGGGACTGGCAGGGAGGGGGTTAAAATTCCTCCCTGCCAGGAAAACATGTGAGAATGTGGCTGGAGCCCTAATTGACTAATTAACAATTATTGATTCATTGGGCTCCAGCCACAGGGGATAAAAGCCAGGGGAGAGGCCCTGGCTAGAGGGAGAGTTGGAGAGAGAGTTCTAGAAGAGAAGGAGTGTTTTGTTTGTGCTGTGTTTTCTGTTTTTGCATCCAGTGAAGGCAACGCCCAGCCTGGAAGCTTATTTTGTAAGTTTTGCTTTGTGTTTATTTTATGTTTAAAACCTTTTTGTTTGGCCCTTGTGCCGGTTTATTTTGTATTTGTGTTTATTAAAAAGCTTTATTTTGAACTTAAAACTGTCTCTGAGTCTCAAACCTCGGTCAATCCTGTCACATCAGTATTTTTGGTCAATTATTTGCTTTTTTTGCAGAGATACTTCCTCTGTTATGTTTCTCTTTAGTAATTTGTGGCTTTTCTTTTTTCATTTTATACTGTACTTCCCTTATTTTTATAATTCTTTGTACTCCTGCTAGGTTTCACTCCTTGTTTCTTCTTCTTAGTTGACTGTCATAGTAGTTCTGAATGGCTGGCTGTTAGCCTGGTCAGCAACCTCGGGTGTGTTCATGCATTACTAATTAAAACCACAGAGAAGTTAGCAACTGAGCCAGCTCCAGTCTCCCAGAATGAACAGATCAGACTGATTGGGATGTTTCCCTTTCATCTCCAAATCTAGGTCTCCTCTAGATGCAGAAAGCAAATTGGAAAGATATGTAGTGAATTCTAAATACAAGTACAGTGCTGTGAATGTAGGGCACTGTTCACAAACACACAAATGCCTGGTTTGCAAATTAAATTAATGTTTAATCTTGTTGGCCCCAATGTGTTCTTTGGGGTGGGTCAAGTTGTAGCTGTTTCTGTATCAGTGCTTGATCTGTCCTAGTGCCTGCGTCATGGCTCCATATAGTGATATCCCCTGAGTGCACTGTGCAATGAAACAGCTACTGGCTGGTATGATTGCAGCAAATTAGATGTTTTATCTATCTGGTCTGATTGGCAATGGTTTTAAATTATTTTAGATATATTTAGAATCAGACAATTTTTGTGACATGAAAAACTATTGTACTACAGTAGAGTTGTTTCAGGATTTCTGGGAGCACTTGAATTAATAGGTATCACATTTGATACCAGGGTGACTCTGGTTTAAAGCAAAAATTGTAAAAATAAATAAATAAATATAATTTCAGTTGCAGGTTATGCTAAAACTGCTAAAATTGCCAAAAACATAAACACTTTGATTTCCGAATCGTAATTGAAAAAAAACATGTATTGTACACAACAGTTTAACTTTCAAAGAAATGACCCTTCACAGCCACAGTGTCCATAAGCACTCGGGTGACACACATATTGCACTGTAGGAAATAGCAGTCTTGTAATTAATATAAGCAGCACAAGGGAACAAGTGAACACTGCAGCGAAGAGGATTTTTAAATAAAATTAATTTAAGGAGCAGAAGCAAGATTATAATTGGAATGGCTCCATCAGAACTGTAAAATTAGTTATTTGGAAATGTACTAGGTTCATTTTTACATTTTAATAAACAAGTTCAACCCAGTTAAAAAGTAACAGGGTGTAGAAACCCTCTGCCTTTGGACTGCCCTATCTTGGAAATGAGTGGGAGGTTGTGGGAGGGTTATTGCTTTCACCAGCTGCTGTGTTTTGTTTTAATCCTAACCCTAAACCTCTCTTTTGTGTTGCAGTGTGCCTACCTGGAGGCCAAAAACTGCCAGATTGAGAGCAAGTACCTGGTCGTGCTGCGCAGGCTGCAGGAGAGCAAAGGGCTGGACAGCAGTCAGCAGGAGATGGTGAAAAGGCTCATTGAGGACGCACTGCAGGGAGACAAGAAGGATGTCTTTAAACTCAACCCTGTCAGGTAAGACAGTACTGACATTTCCATACCGGGGTTTCACAGCGAAAACATTTTTCCCCCGGTTACTTTCTTGTTTTTTTGTTACTAAGTATATTCAAATATTTAAAATGCAATTCTATTGTTAAACTGATGAAGTGACTGCAAGCTACACCAGTTCCATTTTCATATAATACCCTCATATCCCGACCTGAAATACCAAAACAAGCAAAGGATCAAAATGTTAATGTTGGTTTGTTGCAATTGTGATCTAATAGGTGCGCAAATGAAAAGCCAAAAAAGAGCTGGAACTTACAGTAGTTTCTGGGCTTTGCTGTCTATGATTTTCTATGTCATGTGCCCTGCTCTTTTAATGTGATAATTTAATAATTGAAAAAAATATATATTTTGTTTATGTCACTTCCTTAAAACAAAACAAAACAAAAAATATTTTTGTTTTGTTGCATGGTCTGTTTAGAACAGAAGCGCAAATTATATGCACTTCCTATTTTTCATGATTATTTTCTCAGTTTGTTTTTGTCAATATTATAGAAATTCCTTTCGTAGAGTTTACTGTAGTCTTAACAGCTGCACAGGAACTCAGATTGAATAGTATTGATTGTAAATTGAACAGAAAATGTTTGTTCTGCTGTTCGAGCGATTGATGCAAGCAGCTGAAATGAGCTTGCTGTTAACTGTATAGTAATCCACATCACAATACCACTGCACACCTTAGCAGGCAAAAAGAAAGGTCAAAGATTGGATTGACATTGAACTGCTCCCTAACCAACCACATAAAGAGCAATGTGCGTCAATAAACACTGCAATTCCAGGACCACATATAAGGGTTGATGTTAGGCAGTGAAGGTGTATATATGCCCAAAAAGCAGTCAGAGGCTGCAGCAAGTCTACAGCTTATTTAGAAAACTCCAGGATCCTTTGTTCATACATAAGGCCCTGTGAAAATAGTGTGTGTTGTTTTTTTTTTTAATTCAAGGCAGTATCACAGGTAAAGTGTCGTATTTTGCAGATTGTGCACAGAACTATTTTATAAATGATGTGTACAGATTATTATTATTTTTTTATACAGCAAATAGATTGATAAATGCACTGACATCTTCAAAATCAACGTCAAAGTTATTCAAGCACTTTACAATAGCTTGTGAAACAGTGTTGTCATTAACAGCCTGTAGGTAAAGTGTATCTGCAAGGACAGCTTTCAGTTCTATGTCAGATGCGTGTTCACCATTTAGGCCCTGCAAAACAAATACAATGTGAAACACATATTGCTATTGGGCATCAGTCGACTCGTCAGTGACCATTGACAAGCAACCAGACTGTTTTACTAATTCCATAATCTCCTGCTTGTGATAGTCAGCAACTTTAGGTAAGTATTCACGTCTCAGCTGGGCTGATGAAGGAATCACTCCACCATTTGCTACACTCGGTATGAAGAAATTACATAACTTTTGGTTGTCCAGTTTTTCAAGAGGGATATTTGCGCAAACAAACACCCCTGTCAGGTCAAAATTTAATGTGTTTCGTGCTTCACGGTTTTCAGTGGACTTTTGGAACATGGAAGTTCATGTTTTTGGTTTCTTGGATTTCCGCCTTTCTCTTTCAGTGAATACTTGAATCTAAATGCCTGTCAACAGATGATTTGCAGTAACATTGCAGGACATACAGAATAGCTTACCTCCATCGTATGAAATACAAATAATAATTATAAGAATATTGAAAAAATCACAGTATTGGGCTAAGTTCGCAATTTCTGCGCAGTTCGTGAAATCTCGATTTACACAGGGCCTTATACATAACCCTAGGCAGGTTAGTTTCAGGCACACATACCATTTACACATAACCCTTTCCTGGTTCTTGTACTGGCTTCCAAACACATTTACCTCGTCATAACCGTCAAACTTCAGCCCACTCCCTTCTCTCCCTTTGTCTCTCTTCGCCAACTGTTCCAACTCAACTAACTAACTCAATGCTCTCCTGCAGCGTTGGGGAGGAATACGCTGGCAGAGGGGACTGATTAGAAATATAACAGTACAACTTAACATAGAGGTTCATTACACATAACTAAATCACAAAAACCTGGAGCCATGCACCTACTATACAATGTTGTATGATAATTTAGGGAATATGTGAATACTGCATGTTACCAACATCCTTGTTTAACTTTCTGTTCCTTCCCAGTGAATACGACGACTATGGATTCAAGACCATTCCTGATTATGAAGTAGAGGACGTGAAGCTCCTGGCCAAAATCCAGGCCCTGGAGATCCGTTCCAACAACCTGCGCAACAATGAGATGGTGGACAAGCCCTTGCGGACCAGGTGGGCTAACTACCTGGCCAGCCGTCCCTTGGACCAGCTGGCTCCCTCCCCGGAGCTGAAAGGCCTGATCCGGTGTGGGATCCCTGTGGAGTACCGGGAGCAGGTGTGGCGCTGGATCGTGAGGACACGGACGCAGGTCTATAGGAAGCGGAATCCCAATCGCTACCAGGAGCTGAGGAAGCACTGCGAGGTGTCGGAGCACCCGGCCTCGCGGCAGATCAGGCTGGACCTGCACCGCACCCTCACCAGCAATAAGCACTTCTCCTCACCCACCTCCGACGCAGTCCAAAAGCTGCAGCGCATTCTGCTAGCTTTCTCCTGGCAAAACCCCACCATCGGCTACTGCCAGGGCCTCAACCGGTACTGTACCTTTTGTATTGAAAGTTCTTAATGCCATTCGCTTATGTTAAGTAGTAAAAGGTGTTGCCAAAAAAACCAAAACACTTTCTTGTACTTCTTTGACGTGGACTAGCATAACTTATCCTTTTCTAAAACAGAGGATAATGCCTATTACCGGTAAGCAGTGCCACAGGTAATGGCAGCATTACCGGTGTTTAACATTTTAGAGCACTTCGTTGGAGGTAGCTATGCCAGGAGACTATAGTAGAGCAATGTGTTGTTGTATTATAAATAGCAATAAGAATACACATGCAAACAGTGTTTATTTATTGAGTTAAGAAATATTTGAGAAATTATGACACCTAGTGGTTGTTAACTGTGTTGTGTATTCTTAGCTACTCATCCCTCCCCTGTACAATATATCTTTTTCTGGAATCACGAATATACTGGCCCAGATATGTTCTTTAATATTCTACACAACTGTAAAGACAACTGTGGTGGAAAGCACGAGTGGCCATATTCAGGCAGATTAAAAATAATACGATGGCCAGTCCCTGACCATCTTCCAGCGCCTCCTCAAGACTCACCTCTTCAGACAGCACCTGTAGAAAATCCTCATTTCCATCTGGACACTTATCACTCTTCCTTAAATGCACTTTACTTGCTCTTATCTGCTCCCTATTTTACTGCATTTAACCCTGTACTTTAGAGTACTGTAATCTGTTGAGTGTCATTTAATCTGTAGTATTTTGTATTTAATTATATCCTGATGTAACTATCACTGACACTGTTATCTGTTCCGTTATTGAATCGTATTTTGTCATATATACTTGTACTTGCTAGAACCGAAGTGATTGTATTTTATCTTGCTCTTAATTGTATTAATACTTGTACTGATTCTTGAAATGTATTTTTGTCTACGACTGTAAGTCACTCTGGATAAGGGTGTCTGCTAAGAAATAAAATAATAATAAATACAAATAAGTGTATAATTTACATAATTTCTTGCTAGTTTCATACATCAAATGTATTTATTCCTCTGAAAATTTATTTGAAAATAGGGCCTAAAATGTGTAAAAATGTGGCTTGGCACACCTATGTGTCCCCCTTTTCTTCTGAATATTAGCAGCATACTTCCAGTGGAGTCATGTGGTGTGTGTGTTTCCTCTTGCAGGTTGGCAGCTATTGCACTTTTAGTTCTGAAGGATGAAGAGGATGCCTTCTGGTGTCTGGTGGCTGTTGTTGAAATCATAATGCCACAAGACTACTACAGCAAAACCCTCACTGCCTCTCAAGTACAGTATGTACAACAACTGATTTCAAATCAGTGAACCCTCTTCTTCCCTCCAGGGACACAAGGACGCAACAAGCCCTTGCCACCTCTCGATCTTAGGCAACGTTCTCTGCCTCATTTTCTTTTCCCTTGCGGTATCCATTGTAGAGCTACCTTCTGGATATGGGTTTGTTCCATCCCGAGTACGTGGCCTATACACCTCAGTCTTCTTCTTTTTGTATCTGTGATGATTTGGTCTTGTCGTGGAGGTCTTTATTTGAGATTTTGTTTGACCAGTTTTTGCCTATTTTCCAAAGGCACCTGTTATGGAAATTGGCTAATTTGTCCATGTCTCTCCGTTATTACTAAGAAAATGTTAAAATATTTGTGACATTGCTCGTCAGCCTATAGCTGAGTTTTAATGCTATCCCTTTTGCTTCACCAGTAAGTACTGTGGAGGTGCTAATTCAGGCAGTCATAGTCCCTATTTGTTCTAACAGCTGAGCAACTCCTGCTGCTCTAAGCAGAGCTCTTTGTTTCTTGCAGGCTGATCAGAGGGTGTTCCGTGACTTTCTTGCTGAGAAGATGCCTCGCCTGACAGCCCACTTCAAGGAGCACAGCATCGATCATTCCCTCATCACCTTCAACTGGTTCCTGGTGGTCTTCGTGGAAAGCCTGGTCAGCGACATCCTGCTCAGAGTGTGGGACGCTTTCCTCTATGAGGGCACAAAGGTACAGGGCCGGCTGTGTTAGTAATTGATCCTTTAATACCCACCCCCCCCACCACCAACACCACCCACACCACCCACACTTACCCAACTGTGTTGAAACGTGCTTAATACATTTTTCAGCACAAATTGTTGAGAAAAATTGTCTTAACTTGCAAACATGTGCACAGTATGTCACACTTACATTGTAACAGCTTATCCAATTATTTAAAATTATAGTAATGACATTTTAGAGAGTTATATAGAGTAAAAATGAAAAACATGGAAATAAGTAAAATATAATTAATTATAAAAGGGCTCAGTCCAGTGACGACTTGATGAGTGAAAGTATCCTTCTTTTTTAACCTGAACAGTATTTCCTTCTTTCTGTTTCCAGGTGATATTTCGCTATGCACTGGCCCTCTTTAAGTACAATGAAGAGGACATTCTAAAAATTCACGACAATCTGGAAATCTACCAATACCTCCGTTTTTTCACCAAAACTATCTCTGATGGCAGGTGAGGCAGAATGAGGATGATGATAATGTACAGCAGACGCATCAGACCAGTTGCTGTCAATCACAGACTGTATAAACAGTTCACACTCGTCTCACTCACTCCAGTGGCTATGCTTTTAACCACTAGTAAAGTTAGTGATTTCAATACACTGTCTTGTACCATTTTGATGATGGTAAATGTGAACAGTGATTTTGCAGTTTACTGAGCTTTACCATGCATCCACTATGAAACTGTAAGTCCTTCTTTACCATTCACTTCCTACAGGTAATGGAGCCCCCACCTCACAGACCCACATAATGTCCTCTTTGCAGCTTAGAAAACAGATGGACTGTATGTATAGCTGTTTAATGAACAGTTTGCAAGCAGATTATTAAAGTGTTGAACAATTTAACTGGTAGGTCAATTGGCTGGTTTCACCGGCCCTGATTAGCACTAATCCTGGACTACCTATTGTTATCTTATGTAAGGTAGTCCAAAATTAGTGCTAATTGTAGTTTGTGAAACCAGCTGTTTAAGATCCTATTAAAAACAGAATTTTTTTGCCATTAGGTCTTAGTAAAAATAAGTTATCCAATGGATGAATAATTCCAAGGTTCTGTTGCCTTTTATTTACTGAAAACATTTCCTTTCTGTTATACTGTAGCACAATCAGTCTGCTCTCTCTTGATTTTCAGTGAATTAACTGGTATTATATGATAATAATTTGGCAGAGCTTTCTCACAATGACTGTAAAGCAGCAGAAATATGTTTCCATTTAGTTCTCAAAGCCTTTTCATTGGAATTATTGATTCAATCACCATGTTTCTCCTCTGCCCAGCCACTAAACCTGAAATACAAACGCATTCATTTAGATGCAGCCATTCATGCTTCAGTATTAGACAAGAATCCAGGCAGTGCCGGCTGTGCAGAGACAGGGGGCCATTGACTGATTTGGACCACCTGAAGATTGATACACTGTAGAAGTTAATGGGTTCAATCTCTAAACAATTATGTTATAAAATTAGCAAGTAACAACTTTGTATGTCAGACTTACATTTTTTGTTCCTGTTAGAACAGTGCATTGTTTCTCAAGTGTGTATGTTTGTCTTTTTGTCTTTTTATGAATTTAATTTTGGCAGGCCCATATTTTGTTGTTTATTTATTTATTTATTTATGTATTTTTTGAAAGGGGGAAAAATGCAGAGTTCCCAGGTCCTTTAACTTTGCAGTTGTTTCATCAGTGGCATTTTGTTTTCTCTGTATCTTCTGTCTTTAGGAAACTAATGACCATAGCGTTTAATGATATGAACCCCTTCCCTATGAAGCTGCTGAAGAACAGACGAGAGTTTCACATGGAGAGGCTGACAGCCGAGCTGCAGGAGCTGGAGAGAATACAGGAGGAGTTTGTGAAAGAACAACAAGTGGAGCGCAAAGACAAGGACCTGGACACTGCTGTCAGCGAAGACGAAGAAGTAATACAGACTGCAGTTAGCTTGCATCACATGTCCTGACGTTATTGAAAAATTACACATCACTGATACTATTTAAACTAATTTGTTTGCTTTATTATTCCCTGCTGTGGAATATAGTGCGGCTTACATACTGTGTATGTCACACATACATCTAACTGTTATCCTCTGACTGTTGTTGAGTATATAGGTATGTCAGACTTACATTTTTATATGTACATACTGTTTATCGTAGGTCATGGCTCTTATTTTGTAATGGCGGGCGTCATCTTATGTAAGGTAGTCCAAGATTAGTACTAATTGTAGTTTGTGAAACCAGCCGTTTAAGATCCTATTAAAAACAGAATTTTCTTGCCATTAGGTCTTAGTAAAAATAAGTTATCCTAAGGATGAATAATTCCAAGGTTCTGTTGCCTTTTATTTACTGAAAACATTTATTTTCTGTTATACTGTAGCACAGAACTGGATCAATCAGTCTGCTTTCTCTTGATTTTCAGTGAAATAACTGGGATTATATGATAATAATTTGGCAGATCTTACTCACAATGACTGTAAAGCAGCAGAAATATGTTTCCATTTAGTTTTCAAAGCCTTTTCATTGGAATTATTGATCCAATCACCATGTTTCTCCTCTGCCCAGCCACTAAACCTGAAATACAAACACATTCATTTAGATGCAGCCATTCATGCTTCAGTATTAGACAAGAATCTAGGCAGTACTGGCTGTGCAGAGACAGGGGGCCATTGACTGATTTGGACCACCTGAAGATTGATACACTGTAGAAGTTAATGGGTTCAATATCTAAACAATTATGTTATAAAATTAGCAAGTAACAACTTTGTATGTCAGACTTAAATTTTTTGTTCCTGTTAGAACTGTGTGGGGCTCCCGAGAGGCGCATCCAGTAAAGGCGCTCCACGTGGAGTGCAGGATGTGCCCTATAGGCTGGACGTCGCGAGTTCGAGTCCAGGCTATTCCTTTGCCGACCGAGGACAGGAGCTTCCAGGGGGCGACGCTCAATCGGCCAGGGCGTCATCAGCTCACCGCGCACCAGCGACCCCTGTAGTCTGGCCGGGCGCCTGCAGCTGAGACCATTCGCTCAGCTTCACCAATCCACACCTCTCTGTCTGTTTATTTCCTGCTTCTGGTCTGACACCACCCACTCCGGCCGTCTTTGTGACATTCACCTGTTCAGAACATGATACTGAATTTGCCTGCATGGCCTTGTAACCTGATAGTATTCTGAAATAACTACAGCATACATTGTGTAAGTTTCAGTTTCGTATTAGCTGATAAGCATCTGAAACATTGCAAAGTGTGTGCATGATGTGCAATAAAATGTGTCCCACAATCATGTTCAGTGTTGCACAAAAATATGATTCCTACTACATCATTCAATTGTTTATCCTGCTGTGCACTCTAGTTCATCAAACACTGTTGGATTACCATTTTTTAACATTATCTTAGGAGGCATTCAAGGTTCCTCCCTCATTACATTTTTTCTGGTCACTTTAGCACTATGTGAACTTAGCAGCCATCATCCTGCACAGGACCAATATGTTAACTTCAGGACAGGTGTTGTAAACTCTGCTCTGCCTGGACATTGATTCACATTATAACGCATATGGCTGTATGTGTATTAGGACTATTGCAGAGTATACAATGGCATCTACTGTGTGTCTATCACGTGCTTTGTAAGGTGCTTCATTGCACCTACGTTTTGTAAGCTAACAAAATGACCATGAGTGAAAAATCTTGCTTTGCAATAATTTGCCATTGTTCATAAAGCATGCTTTTTAAATTGAAATTGGTACCTTTTAATATTCGTGAAATATAATTTTGTTGAAAATCCATCAAAACAAAATTCAAATAAAATATTGAAGAGGAAGTGATATTGTGACATAATATACACTATTATTATTTATTTCTTTCTTAGCAGACGCCCTTATCCAGGGCGACTTACAATTGTTACAAGATATCACATTATTTTTTACATACAATTACCCATTTATACAGGTGGGTTTCTACTGGAGCAATCTATGTAAAGTACCTTGCTCAAGGGTACAGCAGCATGTGTCCCCCACCGGTCAACAGTCCAGAGCCCTAACCACTCCTCCACACTACTGCCCTATACATGGTACACAATATGCTATGTGGTATGTTCTGTTTTTTCTGTATTTCTATTTGAATTCTAAATAAAAAATACACTTTTTCTGGTGCATATTACCCATCATACTATTAATACCGCTGCGACATGTCCATGTCGTCAGGTTTCATTTAGTCAAGTAAAATGTTGCATGCCAGTGTAGAGACTCCTGCTGGAAAAACCATTAGAACATTTCTAATGGTCTGCAGTGTTCTCTAATGGTCTGTCGTGGTCTCATATGATCTGTAGTGGCAATGGTTCATAGTGATTTATAATATTGTAAAGGTGTTTTACAACACAATGAGAAAAACACAGTAAGCATTAAGTAAATAAAATCTCACCAAAAGGCATACATGAGACAAAAATTAAATCTAATACTACTATAAACATTTAGTTAATAATTCAATTGAAAATAGTTTTGTTATGTTCTATAAAAAATAAGGCTAACAATTTACAACAGTGAATCCTTATAAAATAAAGATCGAACAAAGAAAATAAATAAAAAACAATATTTTGGTAAGAGTAAGGTTTGAACTGTTATATTCCCCAGATTAAAGTATATAAACAGAATAGTTTGGTGTATTATTGCTTATAAATTAACTCGCCATTTGCTTGATTATTGCAATTACATTTTTAAAATTCAATAAGAAAGTGAACAGTCTCTTGTAAGTTTAGCAAATGCATTTTAAAAAAAAAAACTTTTATAGAGCTCCTTTCATCACAAATGTTATGCAAATAGAAACCTATGACACAAAAGAAAATCAGATTAAACAAAATGAGCAGTGCAGTTCATATTTATTTACACATAGGGACGCAATCAGCATTTTCCTAAGAGGCGGGGGTGGGGCTGGTGGGGCTCAGGTTACCTGCCAAGTTGCAGAGGTCCAGAAAATACACCAGATATTAGGTCAGCAATACATCCAGAAACACATAGAAATAGGAAGCTAATAATACAGAACATCATATTGTAAACTTAGCATAAGCTTTTCAGTTATGCAATCTTGCTAGATGAGAACGGGCAATCACTGTTTACAGTAGCGTAAAAGTAACAGATTGCATACACTACAAGTCACAGTAACTTTACCTATTATCAGTGCTTAATTTATGCCGGGCTTGCCTGGGCACAGCCCCAGAACCTCCGCCCATGCAGTCATATTCCCGGTACCTGTAGATAAAAAATCTCACAAAATGCTTTCTTTTTAAATTCTCAGCACAGTTGTATCAAGTCTGCAAGTTCTTGCATGCGCGACCAAGAGAGACATTCTACTGCTGTAGCCTAGGCTATTACTTTACGATTTCAGCTTGAGTGCTTTTAAGTAAGAGGACACTGGCTGCAACTCCATTGTCGTTTTTTATACACAAATAAGCTTAATTGATTTGAAAAACGTCATGAACGATACAAGCAAAGTCTTACACTACTTGGTTTGATTAAATGAGTAGTACACAAAAAATATGAAAGCTGAACATTAATTTCAACAAACAACAACGACAACTTTTTAATGAAAATAAATATTTTGTAGCCTACTTCAATAGGAACATTAGCCTGCTATATTATATTAAACCAAAACAACAAAAAATGATAACTATCTGGTTCTCTCTTGCCTTTTTCAATTAATATAATGTAATTAATGGAGAAAAAAACATACTAAGATAACAACTACGTAGCCTAAGTTTAATTAATCGTTTTTGTAATCTACCAGCGACTTCTGTTGCATACACATTGCTGATATGTTGGGGTGCGTATTTTATTATTATTATTTTTTTTAATCAATGTCGTCCTTCTGGAGTCCTCTGAATGACTTTTAATTTGTTTGTTTTTTAAACCATTTAAATGCAAAACAATGACAAAATATACTACTTTGTATATGATGTAGAGTACTTAAATGTAAACACTAGTACGTACAATACTCTTGCAAATAAACGTGTTATGATTTTGAATGTGAGGTTATTAAGGTTCTTAGTCAGTCAGGTAATGTACAACGGGATACTTTTCAGTTATTTTTTTCTGCTTGTTTTTATTGTTCACACTGATGTTAGGACAAAACTCTTTTATCACAATTGATTCCCTTTCAATTCGAAGACGACCACCAATGACATTATGTATGGGATATGCCTTCCCATTCGGTAGGTATCGCTGAGCTCTCTATACCAGAGCTGCCGATAGGCTCCTTCCTGGGATGATGTACTCGGTCCCGCCGACAGAGGGAATAAAACTGTCAGTACTGTACGGTAAGACCGCTGTGTTGAGCTGAGCGTAATGATAGACGAGAGCGCCTCGAGTCGAATGGAGTCGATTGTATTTCTCTTGCATTCTTGCTGAAAGCTGGCTCGTGCGCTTTCCTGGAATCAACGACTTTGAAAAGACCAAGCCTTTTGCCTTTCTGTTTTTCAGCGGCCTCCTCGCTTCTGTGGTAGGCTGCTCTTTGTTATCTGTCTGTCGTGTGTGTGTGGCTGCCTGTGCAGTCACCTGCAAGTGGTTGTCTATTTCTTTCTGAGAGTACACAGAGTTCTACAGCGCTAGTGCACGAACACAAGGTGCTGCATGGTACTCAGTGCACACAGCGCTCAGTAAGCACGGTGCACATGGTGCACACGGTGCTTGGCC
This sequence comes from Acipenser ruthenus, assembly GCF_902713425.1. NCBI lineage: Eukaryota > Metazoa > Chordata > Actinopteri > Acipenseriformes > Acipenseridae > Acipenser > Acipenser ruthenus. The sequence goes on from NC_081189.1 coordinate 67,243,391, forward strand.
ACTGCCAAAGAACTAGCGCAAGAGCACATGGTGCTGTACTGTACTCAGTGTATGTAGTGCCACGATACTCGGTGCGCACAGAGCTCAGTACGCACACTGCACGCAGTGCACAGTGCTTGGTGCCACTGCTACACTAATGCACGGGCATATACAGTGCTGCACGGTACGCAGTGCATGAGGTGCCCAAGGTGCATGGTGCGCACAGTGTTCAGAACCCCCTGCTACAGCGCTAGTGGTGAGCACACCGCGTTCGCACTTTTAATCAGTGCTTGACCACATTGCAAGTGGTGTTCAGTGCACAGCCCATGCACAACACAAGGCCCATGTCAGGCAAGTCGGGGTTCCACCCCTGCACGGCCTGCAATACGAATATCCTGCAAGAGGATAAACATACCCTCTGTGCGCAATGTTTGGGTGTCCAACATGCCACCTTGGCCCTCGAGTGGGACGTGGCCTGCAGCAACTGTGAGGCTTATCATCCCCAGGTGAAGGAAGCTAGGTTGGAGAGAGCCACGAAAGGGAACTCTGTGTCCTCTTTGGCCACACCGTTGGTGGCTCTTGGAGCCCCAGAGCCCCTCCTCCATGACCTGTCCCAGGATCCCCGATGCACAGGCCTCCCGTAGTCGTTCCCCATCTCCGCAGGCGACAAGAGTGAAGCGTTCCAGGCAGGCGAGGGACATTATGGACCTCAAAGCCCAGTTGGCCCAGGTCCTGGAGCTTTTGCCCAAACAGGCGCCTGCGGCCACAATTGCCATACCCCCTCTCCCCCAGGGGAGTTCAGTGTGGATGGGAAGAGGCATCCCAGCTAGTGCAAGAGGACACTCTTTCCATAGCGGCCTCTGGCGAGGGGGCCTCCTTCTCCTCTGACATGCAGGTAGGCGAAACCCCTGCTGAGGAAGAACCTGGCTTCAAGGTAGCCTCGGAAGCCAGTGCTCCCCCGTTGTCTAGCTCGGTTTTGGCACTTATGGGACGCGCTGCAGCCTTCCTGCAGGTCCCCTGGATGCCAGCAGCAGAACCATGCCGGTCCATGTTCCAGACGCAGGTGATGGCTCCTCACCCTTAAAAGTTCCCGGTCTTCCCAGATTTCATGGAGGAGGTACGCTCCTCCTGGGATCGTCCGGCCTCAGGTCCTAGCGTGCTAAAGCAGGCTGCACCGCTTGCCTCTCTAGAAGGCGCGGAAAAGCTTGGCCTAGCGAGGTTCCCCCCGGTAGACTCCACCATCGCAGCCCTGGTTAAGGCCCCTGTCAGTGGGTGGGTTGGCTAGAGACCCGACGTGCCCGAACCCTCAATACAGGGTGACGGAAACGCATCTCAAGCGGGCTTATGCAGCAGAAGTGCAGGCAACTCGCCTGTCAAACACAAGTGTGCTCACGGCTTATTTGGACTGGGTATTGCGCGAGACCCTGCTCTCTGAGCCGGTGGCCACGGAGCTACATCTCCTGTCCAGCAAGCTGCTACAGATCTCCGGTCTCCAACAGCAAGCTCTTGGCTGGAGCCTGGCTAGCTTGATTGTGGCTCGTAGACAGCTGTGGATGCAGATAAGGCTGCACTGCTAGATGCACCTATATCCCCACGACATACCTTTGGGCCAGCCATGGAGGAGATCTTACAGAGATCCCACTGGGAACGTGAGTCGTCCCGGCAGGTGGCTGCGTTGCTCCCTCCCCGCGCTTCCGTGTGGGGCAGGTAGAACCGCTGGCGAGCTCCTCAAATGCGGACTGTCACCAGAACAGTTCCAGTACCCACAGCTCCGCTGGGTGACCTGAGGCATCGCCTAAAAGGCACACCAGCCGCAAACAACTGGGCCCACCTGGCAGGCAGAGGGAACGCATGTCATGGCCAGCCCACATACCAGCATCACAGGAGGCGTTTCCAGGGCCAGCGCCCTAAACAGCCAACCCAAACTGCCCCGCCTCAGCCTCAGCAGCCCGAGCAGGGCCCCTAAAGGCTGGCGGCCTCAGACCCTCCTTTTCGGCAAAACAGCTACAGTACTGGCGGTCTTGCACCCCAGGCGCCTGGGTGCTCGCCACCATGCAAAACGGTTACGCGCTTCAGTTCCGCTTGGGACCTCCTCCCTTTCGAGGTATCATGAAAACTTTGGGACAGACCCTCTCCAGGCCTCGGTACCAACTCTGCTATTTTCCCCAAGGTGATCACAGCCGTTCACATTAATCAGTCTGTGGAACTAGAGACTTTCCATCCACCTCCGGTTGCTTCATATATATTTATATATAAATTGCATGCACCTCCGGTTGCTGCATGCAATTTATATATATATATATATATATATATATATATATATATATATATTTGAATGCCCCGGTAGCTAAATGCTTAGTTACGGCTCTGAACAAAACCAAAACCCATGGCCAGTATACAATATTTTTCTGTATGCATTCTTTTCTGTTGAGCACTACTGACACTGTTGAAACGGTGAGTCTTTCGTCGCCTGCTGATACATTAGTCCAATCAATGCGTCTGAACCTGGTGTGTAATCCCAAGGTAACTGCTCACTGTTAACACGTTTTATATATATATATATATATATATAATTGCATGCCCCGATAGCTACGATATGGAGTCTTTCCATCCAGCTCCGGTTGATTCACCTCCGATTGCTTCAACCGGAGGTGCATGCAATTTATATATATATATATATATATATATATATATATATATATATATATATATATATATATATATATATATATATTGTAAAAGACTTCACCTTCTCGGGTTCGTTGCCCCTTTAAGAATTGACCCAGACACAGTAATAGCGTTCAGCGCTTCCGCGCACTTTTAATAAAACAAACAAAAACACAAAACAAACACCTAGCTCTTATACGAGCACTAACTAAACATACAGGAACGCCCTTCCTAACACGGGACGGATACCCCGTTTACCCTTTAGCAACCAAAACACACGCTTTACAAAGCTAAACACAGCACAGGACTTACATTGGGACTGCTAGGACACAGAGTACTCCTTTCCATGTCCTTCTCCTCAGCAGCCCTGAGCAGACTGACTGCTCTCCTTTTAAACTGCCCAATAACGCTCAGGTGCGGACAATCATTAACAACAAGTGCATTTGCACATCTTTTCTCTCTCTTGCAGGGAGGTTTTAACCCCCTCCCTGCTGTCTCACTCCACCTGCTTCCTCACAATATATATATATATATATATATATATATATATATATATATATATATATATATATATATATATATATATATATATTTGCATGCCCCGGTAGCTAAATGCTTAGTTACGGCTCCGGGCAAAACCAAAACCCATGGCCAGTATACAATATTTTTCTGTATGCATTCTTTTCTGTTGAGCACTACTGACACCGTTGAAACGGTGAGTCTTCGGTCGCCTGCTGATACATTAGTCCAATCAATGCGTCTGAACCTGGTGTGTAATGCCAAGGTAACTGCTCACTGTTAACACGTTTATATATATATATATATATATATATATATATATATATATATATATATATATATATATATATATATATATATACATACATAATTGAATGCCCCGATAGCTACGATATGGAGTCTTTCATTCCAGCTCCGGTTGCTTCACCTCTGGTTGCTTCAACCGGAGGTGCATGCAATTTATATATATATTTGCATGCCCCGGTAGCTAAATGCTTCGTTACGGCTCTGGGCAAAACCAAAACCCATGGCCAGTATACAATATTTTTCTGTATGAATTCTTTTCTGTTGAGCACTACTGACACCGTTGAAACGGCGAGTCGTCGGTCGCCTGCTGATACATTAGTCCAATCAATGCGTCTGAACCTGGTGTGTAATCCCAAGGTAACTGCTCACTGTTAACAGGTTTTAAGACGTTAAAGGCCATGGCCAGTATAAGTAATACAGTGTCCCCTTCAGACATGTTAAAGGAGAGATTTGGAAATAAAATTCAAAACTATGCGCGAGTAAATACCACCCTAACTCCTAACATCCAAAAAAAAAAGAAAAAAGAAAAAAAAAGACTAATATATATATATATATATATATATATATATATATATATATATATATATATATATATATATATATATATATATATATATATATATATATAATTGCATTGCCTTGTAGCTACGATATTGAGTCTTGCATGCCCCGATAGCTACGATAGGGAGTCTTTCCATCCAGCTCCGGTTGCTTCAACTGGAGGTGAATGCAATTTATATATATATATATATATATATATATATATATATATATATATATATATATATATATATATATATATATTTGCATGCCCCGGTAGCTAAATGCTTAGTTACGGCTCTGGACAAAACCAAAACCTTTGGCCAGTATACAATATTTTTCTGTATGAATTATTTTCTGTTGAGCACTACTGACACCGTTGAAACGGCGAGTCTTCGGTCGCCTGCTGATACATTAGTCCAATCAATGCGTCTGAACCTGGTGTGTAATCAAAAGGTAACTGCTCACTGTTAACACGTTTTATATATATATAATTGCATGCCCCGATAGCTACGATATGGAGTCTTTCCATCCAGCTCCGGTAAGCATTTAGCTACCGGGGCATGCAAATATATATATATATATCGCCTGCTGATACATTAGTCCAATCAATGCGTCTGAACCTGGTGTGTAATCCCAAGGTAACTGCTCACTGTTAACACGTTTTATATATATATATATAATTGCATGCCCCGATAGCTACGATATGGAGTCTTTCCATCCAGCTCCGGTAAGCATTTAGCTACCGGGGCATACATATATTTTTATATATTTGCATGACCCGGTAGATAAATGCTTCGTTACGGCTCCGGGCAAAACCAAAACCCATGGCCAGTATACAATATTTTTCTGTATGCATTCTTTTCTGTTGAGCACTACTGACACCGTTGAAACGGTGAGTCTTACGTCGCCTGCTGATACATTAGTCCAATCAATGCGTCTGAACCTTGTGTGTAATCCCAAGGTAACTGCTCACTGTTAACACGTTTTAAGACGTTAAAGGCCATGGCCAGTATAAGTAATACAGTGTCCCCTTCAGACATGTTAAAGGAGAGATTCGGAAATAAAATTCAAAACTATGCGCGAGTAAATACCACCCTAACTCCTAACATCCAAAAAAAAAAAGAAAAAAGAAAAAAAAGACTAATATATATATATATATATATATATATATATATATATATATATATATATATATATATATAATTGCATTGCCTTGTAGCTATGATATGGAATCTTGCATGCCCCGATAGCTACGATAGGGAGTCTTTCCATCCAGCTCCGGTTGCTTCAACCGGAGGTGAATGCAATTTATATATATATATTTGCATGCCCCGGTAGCTAAATGCTTAGTTACGGCTCTGGACAAAACCAAAACCTT